>NW_006800303.1:92208-130760 GCF_000485575.1 Poecilia formosa | reverse complement strand
AATTTAATTCAAAGCAACTATCAGGGCTACGCAGCAAGGTTTTTAACTGCTGGACGTTGTTTAAAAGGACAGTGCATTTATCGACCTGGTGTACACTACAGGAGTTTATTCATGGAAAACAAAAGCAGAGAGAAAAGCTCAGGAAGGCTGGAACGTTTAATCAAAGGTTAAATCTTACAGCTTTGGTTCAAAATGATCTTTACAAATTAAATTAGAATTGTATAGGTAGCTTGAATAGATTAAAGCAGAGCAGACTAGCATAACACATCACTGGAACTTTTTCTTCCTACAAACCTCTTGGAATAAAAGCATCAGGATACACGCTAAAATCTTGCGTTTACAATTTAAATCATCTTTAAATCTTATTCATAAGTTGCACTTCACTCAAGTAAAGTCTTGTCCGGATCAAACATTGAGAACAACTGGAGATCTTTCTACTGGTACTGTTGGAAAAACTGATGAATAATTTCAAATTGTGTAAAATGAACCTCAACTGTCACGTTCCAGTTGATTCAGTTCCAGGTGACAGCGTGAACAATTATGAAGTGTTTTGTTTTTATTTTTTTTTGCATAAACATAAGGATTTTCCAGAACACAGCATGGATAAATATACATAAAACAGCATTGACAGAAATGTAAACACAGGACTTCATATATCAGAAGCTAAAACTTCAATCAACACAGAACAGAACGTTTTAAAGAGGAAGCAGCTGAGATGAGGCCAGTCAAGTTTCAACTTCTGTCCTTCAAATACAAGTGGATTTTCTGTCCCTTCATAAACTCAAATCAGACCTGAGAGCTAGCTGAGGAGCTAGCGTTAAACTTAGACACTCGGAACAAGACGATCACGCTCTTCTTCGTCGCTTTTCTCCTTTTTGCACAGGGAAGGCAGACATGTTCTAATGCAGATATTTTATCAGACAAACTTTGGACATTTGTTCGGTTTCATGTACAGGTTTTGGGTCACTTAACCTGATTTGTTGAGATTTTAAAGTTTTAAGTTTTCCAGTCAGTCATAAATGGACGCCGGAGTAACATCAAAACCTAACTGAACAAATATTTGCTTTGCTTTTTTTTTTCTTCCTTTTTTTTTTAAACAGGGTTTTACTAAAAGCTTGTAAGTAGTTAATATCTTACCGGCGGTCAATATGACTGAGCCCAAACTCATCAATACCCCTGGCAGAGTCTGAGTTAAAACTGTTTTTATTTAGCTTTTTCTGATGTGAAATGAGATCAGAATTTCCCAATAGGTAAAACTATTTAAGAAGGGTATTGATTCTGAAATATGTATCTATATTTCACATATTTTATTTAAAATTGTGTTTGTAAAAAATATGTAACCCATTTCAACACTGAATGGAAAAACCTTGATTGACGTTGCAGCAACTGTAAAGGTTAGCAACTGTTACAGATGCTAACCAGCTTTATGTGTATTTACACTGCAGTTTTAATGTGACTTTAGTGAGCCCCAGGTGTTTGAGGCTGATGGGTCACCCCAACCTAAAGCTCCCTGCACATTCAAGCTGGGACTCCAAAACATCAATATTTCTTCCAGTCAGAAGAAACATGGTGAGAAAATTTAAAGATGACTTCAAAACTAAATCAGAAAGGAGAGTGAATATTTTCGGGCTTAAGCATAACTCTGTAGCTGTTTTGATTTAGCATAAACCCAGATTAGATCCCACAGACTGAAGTTAACAGCTACACCAAACACCAAAGCAGACATTATATTAAGACTGTTATTTTGGGGGAATGGAGGTGTGGGGATGACCTGGGGTCTAACTAACATCTGTGCACCTCCAGGGGTCAAACCCACTCCAACACAAACCACTTAGTTCTGAACACCAGCCACGTCAAACACCCACGCACCGACACAAATGAAACGCTTTCAGGTCAAACAACCAGGCTATTATTACCTCAGTGTGCTCTACAAGATGGAGTCTTGATTTAATAAACGCCATTAGGATTCGCTCTTTATATCTCCTTTTTGTAGAGCAAATATGTCCTGGAAGCATGCAGGCAACCAGCTTCTCTATATGGTATGCCAGCAATGCCAAGACTGACCCGTAAAAGAAAACAAATGCTAACTGCTTATAACATTTCAACAAAACCTTACTTTAAAAAAAATCCTGAATATATTCCTTTAAAGGGGCAGTATTATGTAAAATACTCTTTTTTTATGCTTTATATTATGATGTAATGTTATTCCCTCATCAATAACATATCTGGAGTGTTGTTTTGATTCTTTTGTGCATGCTTAAAAAAAACTTTAATTGCCATGGCAACCATGCAGCTGTGCAAAAACGACTTGGTGGACCTAGCTCCGCCTTGTGGCCAGAGCTTCTCCTCAGAGCTGCAGTTATAAAGCTTTCGAGCTTCCAGCACCTCACTTAAATCTAGCCAGATTTAATTAGCAAACACCTGGTGTACCTGAGCATCTTTTGAGCTCGATATAGGAGCTACTTCTCAGTGCAACACTGGTAAAGATGTTGCTAAAGGAGTCATGTTGTGATGCTTTCCTGAAGGCAGAGTTTCAGAAAAAGCAGGAGTATTTAAAGAGACAGAGGCCCAATTTCAAGACGTTAAATACAGAGTCAAATTTCTTTAGTCATATTTGATATATATATAGCGCTATGTGCCTGGAAAATATGTAATACTGCCCCTGTAAGATTAATTAATTAATTTAGGGATATTTTTAGAACAGAACAGTGTATAATAATAATAATAATAATAATAATAATAATAACAATAATAATAATAATCTGAATATAGTTTTTCAAGAGAAAAGTTGTTCCTTTTGATGGCAGGTGAGTCATTTCAGACAGTATTTTGTAGAAAATGGCTGCTAAACCACAGAGTTGTTTTGCCGTTTCTATAACGTCATAATTTCATAAAATGGAGCTTTCAGCCCAGCGGTAACTAGACATCCAGTTTCTCTCGGTGAAACAGGGGAGTTCATTTTGAGCCGTGGTTTGGTGAAGTAAAACCTGCGCCTGTGTCTGCCTTCAAACTAACTCCAGCATAATTCATATTTTTCATATCACTAAAACCAGGAAACAGTTCGACGTAACACAAGCTTTCTCACAGACACACACACATGCAGCAGACCACTGTACATTCACACACCTGATACGCAGTGACAGGAGCGCAGGCTTCAAACCTGCAGCAGTGGGGTCAGAGTTCAGAGGCCGTCCAGTGAGTACTTTGCGTTGCGATGCTGAAGAACGACGAACACGCAAAGCTTTCCTACAAACAGAAATTTACAGTGAAGGCAGACCAGCGGTCCGAGGTGGTAGTTCATGTCCTTCAATGCGCCAGATCGGTTTGGCTGGCACTCAGGTCGTGATGTTTTCTTAAACGATGATTTCGTTCCTGATGGGAACAGAGACAGGTCAGAGGTCAGTGCCAGATCAGTGATATTAGTGAAATAACAACACATATTATATATACACACCAAGAGAGAGAGACATACAGGAGAAACAGGGGGTTCAGTTCTTTTCAATTTTTTAGAATTGAAAACAAGGTGAAGGTTTTTTTCATCACTTTAAACAACTGATCACTGTACAATAGTTTGCTTAAAATCTTAATTCTCTGTCTTCCCTTTTTTTGCAGCATCCAGGGTCAAGTTGCTCCAATCACAGACAGTAATTTACAACTTACCCAAAAGTGTAAAATCAGAATTTTGTTGTTTTGTCATGAAAGACTTTGTTCTACCACCAAAGTGTAATTCACATAATTACCAGGAATTTGGACTAACTGCTTGATACATGATATTTTATGCATAAATACATACATAAAGTTCTATGTCAGCCAAAGCTAAAAAAAAACAAAAACAATAAAACCCTTCAAATTATAATCTTAATTTCATGGGTTGGATCAACAGTTTTATTCACTGTCGTCAGAATGGAGGAAAATAATTTCATGTTTAGCTGAAGTTTGTTCAAATGGTTCCACAGGCAAAGAGGAACAGAAGCTCCAGTCTAACTCTGCAGTTTATCCTTGATCACATCTGGGTGGAGGAAAAACAGGAATCAGATTCTGAAAATTCTTTTTTTTTCCTTAGTTCATTAAATGCACCACAAGAAAAAAACAACAACTAATTTTTGCATATCTGATTAATAACAATTAAACAGCATTATCATTGTGTTTCTTTCAAGCTTTTTGTTGCCCAATACCAGACGAGTTCAGGGACTTTTGCTTTGACGCAAAGATGGGAAGAATTATCTAAACAATTCCATTTGCTGTTAGATTCAAAACTCGTTTGTCCATCAAGGAAACTGAAGCACAGATGTCTTAAATTTAGGTATTTAAATAAAATAGTTTACAAAATGACTTTTTTTCTTCAGGTTTTTTTTTTAAAGGCAAAAATCTACAGATTGTCTTTCTTCCAGTTAACTTATGCACTACTTTGTACTTAACAGCACATATAATAACACAAATGGAACATGAATAATTGTGATAAACTTTAACGGTTATGAAAGCTTTTGGCAAAACAGCAGTTAAAAACAAACCGGAGAACTCACTGCAAACGGTTGAACCAATGTTTTGACAGTCAGGCTTCCTTACTTGGTAGTGGTCTCTGGCAGGCTTGTCCGGCAAGTTAAGAACCCCCAGAGAGCTGGCCCGCTTCATGCTGCTCCCACATGCAGAGAGGCAGGGTGAGGGGTCAGGGGTCAGAGGTGAGGGGTGGAGAGTCAGTTGTGAGCTTTTAAACTCAGTGGAGTTACATGAGGGTTAATGATAATGTCACAAAAAAGTTAATTCCACAATAATGTATCGGTACAATGTTAGCACCACTTCTTGATGCAAATCCGCAATTTTTTTAATACATTTAGTTTGTTAGGTTGATGGAAAATTCAGCAGTGTTTGTGTGTTGTTAGACATCAGTTATGACATTTTGGGCTGCATGTTTGTGTAAAATTGGAAAAAAAATAATAATAAAGAAAAAAAGTCAGATTATTCTGCCTTTACTGATGGTATAGCAATTTGTGACTGACCATTCAGATTGAGTTGAGTCTGGCAGACCAAAATGTGAAACCAGCTACTGATCTGTGCTTAGTTACAAACACTGAAAAACACTAAATCTTTCCAAGTATTTTTGGCCGAGTACACTTGAAATAAGACAAAACTAAGCTTTTCTTTTAAATAAATAATTCCTTAACATTGATTTTAAAAAGTACTGGTTTCATTGGGAGATTATTTCACTTATAATATGGGAAAAATGTTCTGATAAGTGAAAAAATCTGCCCGTGGAACAAGTACTTGTTATCAATATTAAGGAATATTGACTTAAAACAATATGCTGTATTTTGTTGAAAAGTTACTTTTAAGTTAGTTTTGTCTTATTTCAAGTGAACTATAATGATTGCTCTACAAAACAGATCAAAATACTTGGTAAGATTCTGTGTTTTTGCAGTGAATAAAAAGATTTAAGAAACACTGTTTTACTATGTTGTGCACCAAGACATTCACACTACAAGTTCAACACATGCAAACATAAAGCATAAAATTTAGGTTTATGTGAATGTCACTGCAGCAAACATCCAACTTAAAGTGCATTTAACACTCCAAGGGTTTAGTACGGTTTAAAAAAACAACAACAAAACTTTACAATTCACATTCCTCCTTAAATAGCCTGAAACAAATACATAAGGAAACTTAGCAAAGCTAGCAAGCTGTACTAACTGGGCTAATCGCTAATGTAGAGATGCTAAATACAGTTTTAAAAGTCTAATTATTTTGGTTTAAATATGAGTAAAAAACTGATACACACATTCGTGATATCTGTTCAGAACAAATAAAAGGGGAGTTATTTTGTCAAAGATGTTTCTGCAGTGACGTTACATATCTGAGTCTGTCATGATGATGATGATGATGATGAGGAACACCAACATCCTGTCCATCACCATCATGAGGCACAGTGAAGAGCAGCACCAAGGAACACAAGAGACCAGCAAGAACAAAGATGAAGCATGCAAGTCGACATTCAGAAGAAATAAAAATTTATTCATAAATAAAAAAAGAAAAACAGAACAATGAAAAAAATACATTTTTACTCTACACAGGACAGCCATGCAGACATTTAATAACAAAAAGATGGACTTAAAAAAGTCCAGAACAGTTACAGTTCAGCCACAAAATGCAGTGAATAGATGGAACGATTAGTTGGAAATTATTTCCATGGGCACAACAAGTGCGATGGAAAATCACTGGGAGACATTAGTAGTTAAACACAGCCTGCTACCTTCCCTCCATTTATCTGTTAGTCTTTGGCTTTTCACCGTGAAGATGTTCAGGTTTGGTTTACGGAGCCCTTAAAGTCCGATTCGCACACTTTCAAATCTCCGTTGTTCAAGTCAATCAAAAAAAAAAAGATCTTACACACAGAGATTAAAGATTTTTTTACTATCGACACTTTAAGGGCTGTGTATCAGTCAGTGCAAGTGCTAAAAAAAGCAAGAACTCAAACATAAAAAAAAGACAATAGCAAATGTTCCTTAAATAAAATATAAGGATTTGATGGATTTTCTTTTTTTTTTTTTTTTAAACATAATCTTTTGGAAATGTGGTAAATTCCTCGAGGCGTGTTTTTCCATTAGGGCAGCTTCCTTTTTAAATTATGGTTTTTTTCTAAAATGATGTTTCTTATCTGGAGAATTAACAGTTTTAAAGTTTTTCTTTAATGTTACAAAATGACCCCAGATGTAAATACCACTAATGTCTTTAAATCTTTTATTTTTACAATACTGCATGTTTATATAAAAGATATCATGTACTAGTTTACAATACTTCTAAAATTACTTTGTCACCCCACTTTCACCTAAAAAAATAACTGTTTTTACCAAAAACCAAGGCAGTTTGCAGAAGTCAGAGTTTGCTTCTGTTTCATATTTTGATTCATCTATAGATAAGACACCTATAAAGAAATGTAGGGGGAAAAGTAATAATTGCATATGGGACAAGAGTCCCTAAAAACACTTATGTGCAAACACAGCTTCAGGGTTACACCACTTCACCACCGGTGAAGTAGAAGAGTTCACTTGTTTTGGTTCTGGTTAGCGCACCAGCCAGCTGCTCCTCCAGGCTTCCAGTGTGTGACAGGAGCCACCTGCAGCAGTCACTGCAGGACTCTAGAGCTGCGGATAGTTACCCGGGGTTTTTGTGCTCGCCGTCTCGTGACGAACTGCCGCCTTTCAGCTTGCGGACCAGTTTCTCGCTGCTTCGACGGAGCGACGCCCGTAGTTTACTGAAGGAGCCGCTTCTCTTCAGGGACCCAGATCCGTCCTGGTGGGACACATCACAGGCTTACCCTTACTCACGCCATTTTCTAAGATGTGCACAGATGTTAAAGACGTTCATATATGACCAGCATTTAGTTTGCAATTGAGATGCACCAAGAAAAACTGGCTTGTGACTGGAATCGGATGATGTTCAGTGACTAAGGCCTACCAGGTCGCTCTGGTTGTGTTTCCATTGACTGTAAAATTATGCAAATTGAAACTATGAAAATAAATCCGCTCTGTGGAAACAGGCCAATTTTGAAAAACTCAAGTTTATGAATAAAAAGTTTTTTGCGCTAGGATCAGGCGGTTTTTCAGCTGTATTGAAATGTATGCTTCTGCAGTGGAAAAACTGTTTTCACATCCCACTGGTGATGTGATCAACAGCCGGATGTTACTAATGGCGAAAACTAGGATGATGTTTTTGTGTTTTTTGGACAATGTACAGCCGTCTCCATCAGAGCTCTCAGCATCACACAGGTCATGAAAAGTTGCTCGTCATTCCAACGTGTTGAATTCATAGATCTTCTGTAAAATCACAACTACAATTTCCACAAAGCGCCACATTGTCGCTTCCTAGTTGCTCCAATGCCTGAATGAGGCGCCGACGTCGCCTCTGATTGGTTGACCAATATGAGCGCTAGCAACATGGCTGAATTATGAAAAACTCTTTGCATCTATTGCTGCCATGATTTTTAATGACTTGTGTGAATAAGCTTATTCAAGTGTGGTTTTAATTTAATTTCTTATTTAATGGAAACATAGCACTTACGAAATTATGTTTTTTCGACATTAGCAGAATATCGACAAAGATTTGCACACATTTGTAATGGAAACGCAGCTACTGGCAGCAACACTCTTTCCTCAAACACAATTACCGAAATCACCACAGATCCCAACACGAATAACCACCGGTTTGTACATGTACTTTGAACTCTATTATTTGTATTTGTATGTACTAAAGTGAAATTGAAATTGGCTAAAATCAATACCGATATGTCAAACTTTGTGATTTGTCACAAATTTCTGCTTTGTGCATCTCTGGTGTCCAAGAAATGGACGATCAAAGGTTGGTGCACTAATATGATGAACTGGTGAAACACCTATATAATTAATTATACAATCCCAGGGCCTGGACCAGCAGTCTCCAATGCCAGATGGGAAGTGACTGCCCAGCAACTTTTAGATGAATTCAAGTTCGATCACAGCTGAATAAAATGAATGGCTTATAGCCAGACTTCTGCAGCACAAGAACATGCCGGGGAGATAATTGTGTCATTTGATTCTGGTGCGTTAGAGCAAAAGGCTCATGAGGTCTGGAGTTGGAGACTCCTGGTCAAGAGTTTTATCAGCTTTTACACCTTTAACTAAGTGATATTTACAACTTTATGCAAAACAGTTTTACAATATTTCCTACAAGACAAACAAGTGTTGCAACAAATCAAAAAAAGACATCAAAAGAAGCACAAACTGATGTTGATTGATGTATTTGCACACTCATTGACAAGGCAGAGCGGGAACTTTAATGTGTGGGTTTAATTTTGACTGAAAATCAACTATAGCCACTTTTACAGGAGTAGAGGTCTCTAAAATGTCACACAGAGAAAAAGTGATTTTTCACTCATAATGCAAAAAGTGCACACACAGCATGTTGCCTATACCCACAAATAAATTGGCAGTGCAAAATTATTTATACACTAGACTTAAGTAAATCTAAAAACCCGATATCCTTCTATCCATTTATCCGTCTAACAGCACTAAAAGAGACGGGTGAGCACTGGGTGGCGCAGTTGGTGGAGCAGACGCACCACGTGTGGAGGTTACTGTCCTGGGTTCGATTCCCTTTCTTTAAGATCGGTTGATAGTCGGTCACCCAAAGTTATGGAAATCGGGGCCAATTTTTCAGTCGGTCAATTTATCGGTGCACCTCTACCAATAAACCATCTTTGGGTGATCAGTTTCTAGGTTCTGTGTTATCGATATAATAATATCGTAAACATTATTGTAGGGTGTTACATTCTTTTCTCTGGACTGCATATTATTCTTTGCTCCTAGCAGTTGAAATCTGGCACTAAATTTAGTGGTTACCGTGGTAACTCCTTGAGTCCGTCAATATTGGAAAATGACTAGTTACACTGTCATAATTATGCTACATTATTTCTGAAGCATAAAGGCTTTTCTGTTTAAGCCTAAAACATTTTGATCATGTTGTAAACTACAGCTAACTTTGATCTCAGTCTATCTGGACTGTAGCTTTGACAAACCCAATGTCTCCAAGAAGTCAACTGATGTTAGTGAACTCCTAGACACCAAACTACTCAGTAAACCTCTGGAACACAAAGACTGACAATTTGAAAGACAATTTAGAAAAATGTGGAATGAAAAATGACACAGGTAAGTGAGATATGAAAGTGTTTTGCTGCTGTGTGGTGCAGAAACTTCACTCTCATTCGGTCACGAAGGCACACAGAAGCAGAGAAGGAACGCACAAAGAGGCAAGAGGCACAGGTTCAGGTAAAGCAGAGAGATTAGGTTTTATTAGAAGTTAAAGACAAACTGGGAGATGCACAAACGAGACAGAGGACACAGAATATTAGTAGCAGAAGTCGAGGACAGGCTGAGGAAAAGGCTACTTAAACCCCAAAGTTTCAGGAAATGCAACAACAAATGCTTGTTTACACCAAATGCCGTCACTTTCTCACTACCAACCCTAAGATAGATACACAGACGGTAAAGATGAAACTCTTTTTCAGTCGAATTTATCTGAATACAGTTTTAAATTAAATAAATAAATAATAATAAAAAACTTACAGCTTTTCTTAAATCCACATTTTAATTCCTCCTGCATGAAAACCAGCTGCCATTCACATGCTCTAGTGACCCATGACCTCCCAGTAAACAGATGAGCACAAAGTGACAAACTACTGGCTACTGTGGCAGGAAGCAAGACCTAGATGTGCAGAACTACAAACTACGCTGCTCCTGATCATGCTGATGCTGTTATTTACAATGCGTTTAGTCACTACTCGGATTATTTCTGTCAACAGAAAATGGGTAATTCAGTTCATTAAACCTGCAGGATATCATGACCTGGTGACAAAGTTTGAACTGTGTTCTCTGACTGGAATAGGTCACGTCATAATGCCATCGACAGGTTATGTTTCTATAAGACATGAAGATTATTGTAGTGGATTTTAATAGGGGCTGATATGTTTGAACATCCAAACGTTTCCCTGTCATTCTGACCCAAAGGAAAATCAACATCAACCATAATGTCTCTTTTCTAAGACACTGTAACAAAGTGTCTTCGTCCTTGACACTTTGTTACAGTTTTGCTTCATTTGGACGTGTAGCCTTCAAGTCGGTTCCGTTTTTACAAACATGACTAATGACAGAGGAGCAGATCCAATGCTTGATCCTGATTATTTTTAATATAGGCAAAAACTTGCTTTTTGAACAAAAAACATTTCTTTTAAGGTTTTTGTTCAAACTAATTTCTGATAAATGAGATCCACGTTTCCATAAAACTGCATATACGTACACAGGTGTCATAAAAAACAACATGTGTAAGAATTAGAACAACCATCTGACAGCTGTGTTGAGCTCTAAACAGCGTTAGCAATTCGTATTTAAATGTGATGCAAAAGAATTCATTCCCCCTTATAACTTATTCAAGTTACAATCACAAACCTTTTTCTTTATATTCTTTTTAGAGCTTTTAGGCAACAAACCAACACAAAATAGCAGCACATAACTGAACGTCCATGTATTTTTTTGTATCCAGCTCTCTTCAGTCATTATCAAACAGCTTTTCTTAACAACTTCGCAAACTAACTAGTCAATTAGTAAAATAAGTTAAATAAATAGTAAATTAGCTAAATATGATCAAGTGTTCAGTAAAGGAAAGCTGTTATTAAATTTTAGGCAATTAAATTTTTATTTTCTTATTTTGAGAAAGGAACTGAATTGTTTTATTTGCCTTTTTTTTCTTTTTTACATATTTCTAGTATAAAATAGGCCTAAAAGGTTAAATGAAAAATCTGCATAATGTGCCAATTTCTTTATCCAAATAAATGTCAGAATACTTGATGAAATACTCAATTACTACAATAATTGTTAGCTGCAGTCCCACATATGAATGTAGATCTTTGACCACTTGTTTACAAGTTATTGTCCATTTACTCTGACCAGCTATTTCTTTTCTGTCTACACAGAATGATGCTGCCACCACCATGATTCACTGTGGATGTTGTGCATCAGATGTACCAACTAACTAAGTGACTTCTGAAGGCAGTTGGTTGCTATGATACATATTTTTTAGTGTATCAAAGTAAAAGGTGCTGAACAAAAAAAAAACACTGCCACACTTTTCAGATTTTAATTTGTAAAAGGTTTTGAAAACTGTATCTTTTCCTTCCATTTCACAATTATGCACTACTTTGTGTTAGTCTCTCCCATAAAATCCTCCAAAAATCACAAAGCTGAATTTTATGATTGTATTCTGTCAAAAAGAGAAAAAGTTCCAAAAATATGAAAACTTTTGCGAGGAACAGCAACAATAAGCTCATTGTTTTGGAGTTCAGGCCAAAATGAAGATAATTCCTGGGCAGAACAGCTATGTTTATGGACATACTGTCACAGCGGTCGCCCACCGCCCACAGCAGATGAACACTTCAGTGGGGTTAGAGAGGCGTCAGAGTGGTATCAGTGTGGTTCAGTATGGTGTGAAGAATCCCTCCAGGAAAAAAAAAAAAAGAGCGAGAGGTTCGAGGGGGTTGGAGCCGGAAATTGAAGAAAACCGCAAAGCTGGAGGGGTGGAGGCGAGGTGAGGCCAGGCATCCGTCATGCAGAAGACAAGTTTTTAGAACCATTACAAGGCATCTGGAGTTAAGCCTGCCATCCAGACAGAGCAGAAAGACAAGAAAGAGAGAGAAATATAAACAGTGACAGGTGGAGGAACAAAGGCACATGAGACGTGGAGCAAAAGTTGCAAAAGCAAAGCTAAGCAGGCAGATGGAGGGAAACAAAAACAGCAGCAGACAGGGTTTCCACTAATCAGACACAAGCTCTGTTCATCAAACAGTGGAAGGAAGCACTAGATCTGCACACACATCAGAAAAAACAAAAACATTAGTAAAACAAAAGGCACAAATCTAAATATATATTTATGTCATTCAATATGGTAAACAATTTGATATTTTCCCAACTTGTGCAAGTACAGCAGGTCTGATTTCCACAAATGGGTCTAAGGTTCTTCAATTGGCTAGAAAGCCTTTTCTCGAGGTCTGGACTTCCATTTTCCACTATTACTTTATCACGAAATACTGCTTTTTTTAGATGTGGCCACTAGGTGGAGCTATTTGACAGTTCACTGTGTTGGTTTAATCCTGTGTCTGAATTTGGAAAATATTTGAGAGACTTTTTTTAAGGCGGTGGAAATTTGTTATTGTTAAAGCACAGCAAAAAAAACAAAAAAAAAAAACAGGAGAGGAATAAAGAAAACACACGAGAGCAGCCAGAGCGCTGCTGAACTGGGTGGTTGAATTATTTTGCAAATAGATATAGGAGTTTTTTTTTGTTTGTTTGTTTTTTTTGCTCAACTAACTTATTAAAAAAATGTCACCCTCCCCCGATTAAGCTATTAACTTAGATATTTTTTTCCAATTCTGATTTTTTTTTCTTGTATTTAAAATCAAGCTAAGAAGAGATGCGCTACGTCCTGCAATTTCTTTTTTCCTCTCTGGCTGCAAACATATTTAGTGACAAAGGTAAAAAAAAAAATTTTAAAAAAAAAGTGAAGGAAAAAAATGAGGAGAAAAGTCAGTTTTCATTCTCAGAAAGCAGCACATCAAACAAATACATGGACACATGCAGCACAATGCACACAGATAGAGAACATCGAGCAGGAGTACAGTACAGAGCCCTGGTTAAGTCAGAAAAGATTTTTAAGTTTGATTTATTAATTAGAGGGAAGAGAAGTGGTTTCACAGTTGCCTGTAGAGGGCGCTGAAGAGGAAATGATTTCTTTGACAAGTTGAAAACCAAAATATGGCTTTGAAATTGCAGAGAGATGGTGAAGTACAGGCATAAAGATGTAACAAGTTTGACAATGTATTGTAAATCAACAGTTTAACATCTATTAATAATATAAATTCAGTTGAATATTTTTTTCTGCTAAGTATAAATAAAGACAAAAACAATCCCTTCTGAAGCTCAGTTAGGTTCAGGTGTTTAGTTCGGCTGCATCCTCTCTAGAAACACTCCCACAGTCATGACCAGGGGTGGCTCAGATGCTCATTGATTGTTCAGGGTGCTATGGCAACCGTTGCTATGCAAGAGGACTAGTTGAGCAGAAGCAGCAGCAATTTACAGCCAAGTCTACATCTACATGTAGTGTCACTGCAGCGACTAGAAGCAGAACACTGCAGACTCTCCAGAAGGTTAGAAGGCGGCTGTGCTGCAGAGAGTCAGACTGGATGGGTTTATATGTGGTAGATTTACTGCAGAAAAATGTTTTAGTGGGTTAGAAAGTGGAACAGAGAAAAAGTTAAGCTAGGAATACTCAAGAAACGAGCAGAAATCTGGGATCTAATGATTTTATCCTTGACTGGACCTGATCACCAATTGGCCTGCCTTAAACTAAACATACTCTTGGGCCTAGTCCACACATAGCCGGATTTCTGGGGGAAACAAATATATTTTCATGAATTTTGTTCTTTCACCCACAAAGTTCAGTTTAAAATCACTAAAAACAATTTATAAGAACTCCGACAGAAGTGGAGATTTGTTTTTCCATGTTTGCATGTGCACATGGAAAAACAGTTTTAGGTTCTACGACAAACAATGCACCAATATATCAACATACTTGCTTTGATAAGATTCCCAATCAGCATTATCTTATGTTTTAATACGTATGTTTTCTAATAAGTTATTTAAAAGCAGTTCAACTTATACGCCTGTCCACACAAATTAAGTCATGTTTAATTCCTAACAGGAAGTCGAGGTTGTTTTGAAGGATTCTGATTGGTTGACATAGATTTCAGCTCTGTGTTACACTGCCCCCTATTGGTTAGGCATGTTTAAAACAAAGCTCAGAGGTGGATTGGAGGGGTTTCATGCAGATAAAAACTTTTCTGAAACCGATCGTTATTTTTCTTTTTAAACAATGTGGTGGAGTTAATTGTTTTTATAAGAACCAGGCTATGCGTGGATAAGTCCAAAGTCTCGACTGCCATAAAGAAAACCATTAAATGCTACCAGGTTGAGCTAATAACACTTCCGTATGGAAGTCATTTCAGAAAAACGACTGAAAGTTCCACAATTTCAGTGTTAGTGAAATGTTTAAGAAAGAAGACAGAAGAAGCACAGAGATACAAGAAGCTTTTAGAAAGGAAGCTGTATGTAAGCTGTTCATTCAGGTGGCTAGCCGGGCTAAAGCTATTAACTGCTAATATAAGATGCTATAGTTTGTTGTCATTGTGTCTTTGTTAAATATACACAAATATAACTAGTTAATGCATCATAAGAGAAAAGCTTTCAGTGGTTACAATAACTCAATAACTAATAGCTTTTTCCCTCAAATGATGAAACTTCAATCTGTTTCATAAAAGATAAACTATAATTAATTTTAAAATATTTTATAATTCAAGTCCATTTACTAGAACCTTTGGATGTTACTGTAACATTAAAAGAGCAACATTTGAAATTTACAAAAATTATAGATCAGAAATCATACAAAAAAAAAATAAATCTTTGATTTTTTGATGGCTAATTAAAGAAATACAATTTAACTTGTGTGTCCTAAGTTTTAACCCTTGAGGCATCTTTAAATTGTCTATTCAATTTTCAACCCCACATGGTACAACATATAAAACTTAAATAAAAATTTAATAAAAAATTTTTCCACTTTCAATGCATTAAAACTTTCCAACGACTTCAGACCTGTACAGGGATTTGTTTTCCATATTTTTAAAATCTATATTTTTGTGCCTGTTTTGTCCAAAAAAGTCTGAGTTTCTGTAAAAGAAAAACCTACAATAAGCAATCCCCAACTATAACAGCAGCATGGAAACAGCAGCAACAGTCAATCAGCATCATCAGTAAGATACTATTGAAATTATCCACATGTAGCTGATTGAACAGTAAATTTGTTTCCATTTTAGATAATGCTATTCTATTTTAGAAAAACACTTTGTATGTATCTTTATTGAGTGAAGCCACTGAACAATGCTTTTTCCCCCAAACACCCAAACAGACATTAATTGTAATCTAATAAATGAAACAGGTGTTAAGTTTACAACGCTGACTGAACGAAAACAAACAGAGGGAAGCAAACTTTCAGATGGTTATAGTATTCTGCTTTTATCCTCACTCCCATCACTCATTTGCAACTGTGGCTTTGGTCCATAAAGATGGAGGCTGAGTATCATAGGAACACAGCTGTTGTTCCAGCTGACATGCTGCTGGTATAAAGCGCTGAGGGCTGTGTACTGTACTTACCCCGTTCCACTCCACGCTCATACTCACTTCCTCGCCACCGTCCGGCCCGCTCTCGTACTTCACCGTGTCTGAAGTCAGACTCTCTCGGCTGCGATGCTTGTCGCCGGCCTCTGGTTCACTGAGAACCTCAGCAACGCGTTGCTTGTGCACATTGTCCAGACCCTGAAACACAACAGAGCTCGGTAGGTTACTTTAAAAATGGGATGGGTCGCAACAACAAGTTAATGTCATTTCACTGCAGCTATTTCATAAGCTGCAACAAAGTAATTCAATTAATTACTTTTTAGTGTCTATACAGTAATGTGTAATGTCATTTGCTGATCTGGACTTGAATAAGATATTAGGTGCAATTAACTCAGCATTTTTTTTTTTATCTCATACCGTTTTGATATATTCTAAACTTCTAAACCATGTGAATCTTACAGTTTCACTTGGATATTCTCACACACAGTTTTTCAGAAAAGGTTCTGCGGTGTGAGCCATCTATTCTCTATTTGTTCTCTAAGTCCTCTCAAAGAAGGAACCCACAATATTTTTAGATTGTTTAAATCAAAATGAGCATTTTCACAAAGTTTAATTTTTAACCCAAAATTAGACAAACACTTGTGTTGTTTGTCTCACTTCAACCAGCAGAAGTGAAACACCCACCTGCTTTCTGGAGCGCATGGCTGCCTCCTCCAGAGTCTCAGCTGCCTCAAACTTGCCCTGCCGCCTGTAAAGAGCTCCCAGGTTCTTCAGGGTTGTGGTGACCGTGGGGCTGGAAAGCAGTGAGAGGATTATAATATTGATAAGTCACTTTGTTGATCGATAAAATAAGAACTGCAATTGTTTACTGATTTAATGCATTTTCATTTTAGCCATCTCCACAATACAAATTACAAATCTTTCAAAGAAAATGTGTAAATTGGTTCAGGTGTGTTCTGTGGCAATTCAGAAGTGGGAATAACTTGGATGTAACTGGAATATCAAGAAGAAGCTTGATAAATAATATTTCAGGCTGATGATGTCAGATGTAGGAGATAAAACTGACCTGTCAACTTTACATGCTTTGTACCAGCCTCCATATTCTCCAAATTGTGAACTGTCCTTCAGTTTCCCCTGTGAAATAACATACAAAACTATTCTTTAGAAAGAGAAGCCTGAACATACAGCATTTATTCTGTGTTGTATTGTTAACACAGGCAGGTTAAAGCCTTTGACTTGCAAGACTGAACCTGAAATTGTCAACTTGTGCATCACTATCAAGGAACATCACAATGCCTTAGCGTTAACAATAAAATGATTTTAAACAGACGTTTAAGAAGACTCGCCTTGCTTTGTTCCTCTCTCTCTTCAGCATGCATCCAGATTGGTTTGTTCTCATCTGAAAGAGAAAACAAATGTCAGCAGTGGCAACTAGAACATGTAAACTAAAAGGTTGTTTTTGTTTGCAGCGGTCTTCCTTTTGATAGCAGATGCTGGAGGTTGCTTAAGAAAAACCCAGTAGTTTTGGATTATTTTTGTCTCCGTCAGCTGTCATTCAGTCAGAACACCAGATGACCTCTGACTGGCCACCACATCCCTTGCCAATTTTACACTTGGCAAGGGATGCAGCAACCACTTTTTTTTTTTTTACTTCTGATATCAATATCTGAGGTTTAGAAAAACATTGCTAAATTTATTTAAAATGTTTCTTTATTTAAACAGAAATAAATGTACTGAATTACTAATTTACTTGGCAACTCTGCACCAGTACAGCACACTGAAATACAGTCAATGTAATTATGAGTAGAACAGCCAATGTAAAATAAGTAATAAAGAAACTGAAAATGATAAAACCAATAGGTTGACTGCCTTGGTCAAACATGTAAAAATAAACTGAAACAAACCTTCTTTCAAATGGTTCATAAAGTGCAATTAGGAATTCTAAATATAATGCAAAATAAATAATAAAACATGATGCCGCTCAGAGAACAAAGCATAGAATTAGACCGACTAGATCTGCCTTTATGGATCGAGCACATCGTCACCAATATCTGATCTATAATTCTTCTTTCTTTCAATATTGGGACGATACGGATGATAATATCAAATTGGTGCATTTCTACACTTGACCAGCTCTGATCAGTTGATACCCAAGAAACAAAAAAGGTTTTTTGTTTCACTGCACTGCAATCACTGCAATAGAAATCTGAACAAAGAAAATGATTTTCTTTAGGTAGATCAAGGATTGTTGAATACTTTAACATGTTTGTCATAACTATATATGTTATTATTTAGTTGATATTCTTATATAATCTTACCATCAACAGAGCCAAACTCCCTCTCATGAGCGCGAGTGAGGATTTCTTTATACAGAGTCTCAGCCTGCTTGAATTTGCCCTGCTTTAGGTAACAGGAAGCCTAGAGAACACAGAGAACCAGCTATTGTGATCAGAATTACAGTGAAAAGAGATCAAACGAGGCCAACGTCTCAGCCTTGAGACGGGAGTGTTTTATGCTTTGGAATGTTTTCCCTCCTAAAAACTTCAACCTTCCTCACCAGGTTGTTCTTGGTTTTGGCCACGTTGGGGTCATCTGGTCCCAGTTTGGTTTGGTAGATCTCCAGAGCTCTCATGTAGTAATACTCCACCTCCTCATACTTGCCCTGGTTCTGGCACAGCAGGGCCAGGTTGTTCAGCTGCTTGGCCACGTCTGGGTGGTCCTTGCCCAACACCTGGGGAAAAAAAAGCATTAAGGGTTTTCTTTCTTTAAAAAGAGAGAGCAACAATCAAAAATCTTGAGCCATCAACATCTTCAAAGAGTTGTTGAAGGACAAAAAAAAGTAACAACTGTTCATAAAATTACTGGAAAATAAAACTCCTGGCTTTATACAAGATCTTTCCTCAAACAGAAAGGAAGATCTGTTTGGTCTTCCAGTGTTGCCAGCAGAAATCCCAGGGAAACTACATAATTTAAAAGGACATCGCGCCATAAAAAAAAAAAAACCTGAAGTCTCCTTGTGTCAAGGAGAGTCAAATCCTGTCCAGTCCAAATGGGATCTGGTTCTGGTCAGAATATAATAAAAGGAAGGGTTTGTTAGAAAACACTGCGGTTATGGGAGACTTTTGAAAGGTGGAGGTGGAAACATTTTGCTCTTCGTTTGATGGAGGTAAAGAATGCTACAGCATTGACGCGCCAATAGACACCGCTATGGCTCCCATTATGAACAGCTGATGAGAGAAAGATATTTTGTTTGTTCTCAGAGTTGATTTAAATCTCTCTCAGCTAGGTCTGTCACAATAAAGAATAAATAAATTAATCAAATGATAAATCACAATTAGATCAATATTTTCCATTTGGATTATTTTTATTTTTAACAGTTTTCTCTCTCTCTTCCTACCAAAACTGGTCTTCAGTCTGGTGCGTTGGTCTCAACTAGCCCTTTTTTTGAAGGGTAATTTTGTTTACAGTAACTTCATAATTCATTTTATTTGTTGTTTCTGTTTTGTTTACTTCATTTGGATATTTACAATGTCTTCCAGTTCCAGTGTTAAATGTTTATTGGAATTTAAAGTTTCTTGATCTTTGAAAATGTGTTCTTGCATTATTATGCCATCACCATTTTATTACTTAAAATTGGTCTCAAAACAACAATATTATTGTTTATCGGGTTACCTTCTGGGACAATTTATTGTCCTGCAAAATTTGTTATTGTGACTGGCCTACTCAAAGCATAAGGAAAGCCTGAAACTGGCTATAAGATACTGATCAGTGAATCTCTGTTGGGATCATTCAAGGCAGCTTGACATCATTGCAGAAGGTGTGTTCTGAGTCTGGCTGAGCAGCATAGCTGGCCGGGTCAACAGGTCACCAAGCAGAGAAATTATAAAGGAAAGAGGAAGGATGTGTCACACGGCTGTTTGTAAAAGAAAACAGCAATCCTCAGCGTGGCTTTGCTCATAAAAACAGAGACAAGATAGGCAATAAACGCTCACACTAGCAAGTTATTTTTCCACTTTGGTGTTTGCTGTTAGATCCCTGAGCCAGTCTGTGGAAAGCCTCCACCCTGCAGGATTGCTTTGCAACCCACTGTGGACACACTTCAGTGTCTGTAACCCACATGGTGGCTTTGATGCATCAAGGAAAATTTATTATCATTATTAACTTAGTCCTGACCGCTAACACTTCCTCCAGTGATACAGAAGTGCTGGATCCCGTATCCTCATGTTGTTTATCCCAACCACTAGCACTCTCCTTTCACCACATCCCTTGGCAGTTCATTCAGGAAGAGGCTCAAATGTTCCAATGAAAATGGGAAACGCTTTCAAGAGGCAAGATCAGTTCTCACTTCCATAAACAGTGTGTTTATGGAACACACTGTGTTATAGTGTGTTATAGGGCTGTCTAGAGAGACGGCCATATAACATATAGGGCACTTAGTATGCCCTATGTGTTATAGAAGCAGTTATCCACTTACAGCTCACTTTATTGATATAAAACAACTGATATCCATTGAATCAATGTAAATCTGGTTGATTTTATTTTTTGCCAGTATGCTAAAAGAAAATACTACTTAATATATCGATACTTTCTCTCAAATTTTAACAAGTTTACTAATCTTATATATTCTGAGTGAACAGATTACTAATCAGACTGAAAATATAAGAACATATAAAACTTGCTGCGTCTAGTGGCATTCTACCGTCTACAGAGACGGGACATTATAACAGCCAAACCTCAAAGGTGCTTTCAGGTACAACTCGTTCACATACGACACATATTATCATACAACTACAAAGTGATGTAAGCATGTCTTATAGTCAACTATCAGTGCAATCTAATTCAAAAATGATCAAAAATATAATAATTCTTGACCATTTTCAGAATGTTTTATTGTCACATAATTTATATAGTCATTAGTTATATCTGATTATCCTTAGTTGATTAGAAATATTCAAACCAACACTTTAGAGACATCTTTATCAGCCACTCTTCAAAGTTTTCAAAAATTAATAAAATGCAACTATTTTCACAAATGTGAAAAATTCTTTATTTACTGCTGAACAAAGTAAAATTGTTTCTGTAGATGGAGGCAACATGAAAACATACAGAAGTGTAAATTTAAAACCCAGGGATGTACTGAACCAGGACCTTAATACATACACCTATTTACAATTTATTTACTGACTCTGTTCTTGTATCAATAAACATTCAACAGAAAAATACCAAACATTATTCTCTTGTTGAAAAGGCATGAATTATAATGCACATTTTAAATAGTTGGTGGTATTGTGCAATATTTAAAATGATTCAATTTCATATTCAACAAACTGAATAGAGAATCTTCTTTTTGCCATGAATGCATTCAGCATTTTCTCCGCTCTGATTAAACACAGCTGACTCTGGTCCCAGTAAAAACATGTAAACAATGAAATTAAATGATCGCACTTAAATTTTGAGCATGGACACGAACTGCATCAAATGTCCCAAGATTTTGATGTTGATCTGGAGACTGAAATTACAAGTGAAGTCTAAGCCAAAGTTTTGAAATCAGGGAACATTTCTCCAGTTGAAGTGATCAAAAGTCGACATAACCCTCTGAACGAGAGGTAGCGGTACAAAATCCTGCAGGACGCGCTCCAAAGCATCCTGTCTATAACTCTTCAACTTCAGAAAGCTTCCAGAAAGCGAGATGAATTGAGGTTAGTGTCCAGGTCAGACATGATGCTCAGAGATAGTTTTCATCAATCTATATAGATACCTCGGCAATGTACACAATGTAAAGTTCAAAATGTCTGCGCATGTGCAGTGGTTGGGGGGGGGAACTGTAACCTGCAAAAATGATGGATGGTCTTCAGATTTTTCCTTCACTGTTTAAAACAACGCCGTCAAAGACAGAAAATATTCTGTGAACGCATTCCCTTGTTCAAGGACAAGTCCTTCTTTTCAATGAGATGTGGTTCGTTAGCACATGATCTTAAACTAATCCCACTGATGGCAGACATACCTTTTCTCTGATCTCCAGCGCTCTCTTGCAGAGAGGTTCTGCCTCCTTGTACTTCCCTCTCTTCCCATATAAGACAGCCAGGTTATTGAGGGTAGCCGCCACCTACCAAGGACACAAAACATTCATTATCTTACAATGTTTTTAAATGTTTGATCTAATTTCTCCACGAACAACTCAATTACCCCCACACCAGTGTAGTGCAACTGATTCAACACGAGTAACTGACAAGGGGAAAAGTGAGATGCCTCATAAATGACATCATACAATCAAGAAGTGATTGTGGTGACCAGTATTATGATCCAAATCAAGTTGATTGAACCTGTATTTGCTCAGAAAAAAGGAGGCCTCTGGAGGTGTGTTGTTGCAACTCAATTTAGACTACGCTGTGAGGACCATTAGACAAAAAGAGGAAAGTCGTGAGGAAAAGAGAAGGTGTGATGTGGAGCTGATACAAAAAGATACAAAGTGCAGAGCAGCAACGGTGGACAGGAGAAGATCATAGAAAGATCCAATATGATAAAGATCTCTATAACTTAAAATATAAATTATGTAAGGTGACCTTGAATGTCAAGAAAGGCACCTACAAATAAACTGTATTATTATTAAAACTCCTTCAGTTCATTTAATATAACTTATCTATAGAAAAGGGTCCTTTATTTTTTATACAAGTCGGAAAAAAATAAAGTAAAAACACAATCTAAACTTATCACAACCAACAAAATGATTTCCAACACGATCATTTAACAATTTCCCAGAAAGTGGTGTTAACCAATATTATAAATGTAAATGTGCTTTAAACTGGCTTTGAAAAACCCTCCAAAAACATTAATTCAGTCTTTATATCTTTTCATTTTATGAACCTCAAAAAGAAAATCAAATGAGCTAATCGGCCTTTATTTTGCTTATCCTGTTTTTTTTCCACATGCTATGTATTCATGTGTTCTCCTTTCAGTGTTTAGAGAAGTGCTATGGAAATAAACATTTTTAATTATTATTGTTACTAAAAGTCAGTACCAGCAGGTCACATTTTATAAAAACTGGTGAATGAAATTGTTTTCTCTGCCTTTAAATCTTTTGGTACCGATTTTTTACATAAACATTACCATTTTAGGATGTTAAGATGTGAAAACCAAATGCTTTTAGTTCTTTCAAGGACCAAACTGGTGAGCAAAGGAGACCGAGTTCTTTTAGCTGAAGCTATTAAACTGTAGAACAGTCTCCCATTACCAAAGATCTGTCAGGAGCTTGTCTGATTTTAAATCTCTTTTAAGAACTAAGTTGTTTCTATTGGCTTTTAATTCTGGTGAGCTGGATAATTAGCTTGACTGATTTAATGTGAGGCCATCTAATTAAGTCTAAAGGTATAAGCGTTAAAATCTTAGCAAACAGAAAGGCAGATTTCTAAAAAAATGAATAAATTAAAAAAAGTGATCACAGATGAGTCACATTTAGCTTGTTTAAGATGTAAAAGGAAAACTATAAATTATAGAAAAACACTAAGAATGAGAAAATGGATAATCAGGGCCTAGTGGCAGATTGGAGGAGAGGAGAGGAGGGCTTACTCAGTTTGATAAACTGAAGAGTGATGAGGCTCCAAACAGGAAATACACTGTCCTGCTGGGGTTAACATAGTTAGTCCACCTGCTAATGCTCACTTTGAAATGTACAAACAGAAGGAAATCGATGCATAAATCACTTGTTTAAACTACCAACTTAATGAGTTATAACCAGAAAAATATACATTTTATATGGGTTAATGCATTTTAATACCATCCAATTACATCTATTGTGAAAAGTGAGGGTAATGGAGTGTTGTTTATCTGTTGGTGGTTCTTGTGTTTTTCCATTGGGAGCAGGTCAAGACATAGTGCAGTCATACTGTCTGACAACAAACGTAATGTGTTTTGTGTGACAACATAAAATGCATCTATGTGTCTGACAAAGTAAATTTCTAAATTTTACATTTATGTATTCAGCAAAAACAGACACTCAAATCTTTGGGTCTTTTATATAATAAGATGATGAAATCATATTAGGAACGCAACAAGTAATGTCATTAACAGTAGGTTAACTTTGATTATCCCCAAGTTAACCTAATGCTAGAGGAACACAACATTCGATAGTGTGGCATATTAACAATTCAAGGCAACTTTTACTTCAAATTAATTTCAACCATTGACAGTCAAACTCTATGGAGCAGTTTTTTTTTGTTGTTTGTTTTTTTTGTTTGGAGCCGTTTATAAATGCAACATTTTATTACAAATATATTTCACTGTTGTGCCTAGACTATAACAAGCCAAAAAACAAAGTCATGAGCTCTCTAAACGCAGGATGGCTTTATTTCTACATTCTTGGTCTTTACACTCAGTTGAGCAACTGGTTGCCACAACATAAATCAAGTATTTTTTTCATCTGCCATCAGTCATTTTACTTCTAAAAGGGTTTTCTAGGCCTTCAGCTCTGTTCACAAATATTTCTATAAACCAAATGACAGAATGAGTATTCCCTAGTAATCTATGCAGGCAGATGTACTTACAGCTGGATGGTCTCTGCCAAGAGTCTTCTCTCTGATGGCCAGAGCATCATTTAGCAGGTTGGCTGCTTCCTTGTATTTGTTCTGATCCCTTAAAGACAGGAATAAAGAGTGGGACATAAATACACAGAGCAGGGTAGTACTTTGTTTCCTGCAGTGATGTGTAAGCAAGCTGACAAGTTGGGTTTCAAGCAACAAAACATCCAACAACAATCCAGGAAAAATGGTTGCACAATTCTTCTGTGTCATTATTGTTCCTGGTATCTTGGGAATGTAGTTTGTATTTGAGTACTTAGAGAAGTGTGAAAAATGAAATGTATTATTAGTATTAATTTCCACCCATCTGGTGGAAGAGCTGGACATTTCCATTTTTGTTAGTGTAAAGCCATCTTTGGTTTCATCTGAACACAAGGGAACGAGAATCTGAGAATCCAAGCTAAACGTTTCAAAGAATAGCAATGTTACAAGTAGGTGTGTCCCAATCCGATATCAATATCGGAAATCAGTCCAATCTAAAATCTCTGATATAAGAACTGAAGCACTCCGCTCCAGCATTTAGCCGCCCCAGTATTCCTCTCCTGCAGGGTTTGCAGCTCATACACAGGCCCATTGGTCAGCCTGTCGCAATAACAAATCTTTCTGGACGAAAAATTGTCCCAAAGGTTATTGTGATAAACAATGTTATTGTTGTACTGAGATCATTTTTAAGTAATGTAATGCTAATGCAAAGACACATTAGGTTCTAATGAACATTTAACACTGGAACTGGAATACATTTAAATATCCAAAATAAATAAGCAAAACTGAAACAACAAATAAAAATTAATTATGAAATCTCTGTAACAAAACTGTCCTTCAAACAAAGGGCTAGTTGAGACCAAAACACCAAACTGAAGACTTTTATCATCTGGTTTTTGGCACAAAGACAGAAAAGAGAAAACAAGAAATGGTGCAAATGGAAATTATTGAGCTTGTTTTCATTAACTGCTTATTGATATATGCGTGTGGTCATTTTCTCTCTCGTAAAAGGAGAAAAGGATTTCTGAGGTAGGCCTTTTTCAGTGACTTGTGGTCTGTGAACCTCTGCAGCCTTTGTGCAAAACTTATTTTAAAACATATTTTAAGATAAAATGTTCAACTCTGCTACTTATCGAAAACATGTTAAGACAAGAGAAAATGAATGAGAACTCCAAACACTACTGTCGTGTAGTGAAAGCTGAACTCTCTTACCTATAAACAAGCGCCAGGATGTTAAGCATGGTGGCTACGTCTGGGTGGTCGTGTCCAGAGGTCTTCTCCAGGTCTTCCAGCGCCTGCTTGCAGAGCGGCACGGCCACCTCGTACCTGCCCTGGGACGCGTACTGGATCACCAGGTTGTGGAGGGTCCTGAGGCGGGCTGGGATCTCATAGCCGCCCTGCTGGGCAGCTGCTGCCGCTGCGCTACCGTGAGCTGGCTGCACTGCACACAAAAACACAAACACATTGCTGAAATACAAGACGACAACAAAAAAAACCTCTAGATTTTTTCACAGGTATCGCTACGGATGAGTTTAACTGCTAGACCTCATTAATAAACTCAGGAGAAATATCTCGTTATAACGAGAGTGTTTCTCGTTGAAATGAGGAAACTTTCTTGTTATAACAAGATGCAAAACTCATTAAAACAAGAAACTTTTCAGTGTTAGTCAAAAAGTCCAGTTTTAGTGAGATATAAAACCAATCTCGTTTTAACAAGATGAAATATAAAACTCATCTTGTTAAAACTAATTTTTGTTGTTAAAAGAAGATATAACTAACCTCACTAAGGTTCGTTTCTTGCTTAAACGAGAAAGTTTCTTGATAAAACAAGAATATTTCTTGTTAAAACAAAAAAGTTTCTCATTAAAACCAGACATAAAACTCAACCCTCTAAAAAGAAACAGAAATTCATCTTCTTGAACTGGTTTGGGGGTCTTTCTGCATGTTCTCCCTGTGCATTGGTGGGTTCTCTCCGGGTACTCTGGCTTCCTCCTGTAGTTCAAAAGCAAGAGCGTTGTGCAGGTGTGTGTGTGTGCGCGTGTGTGTGTGTGTGCATGATTGTTTGTCCCATCTGTCTCTGTGTTGCCCTGTGATGGACTGATGACCTGTCCAAGGTGACCCCGCCTCTCACTCTTTGACCACTGGACATAGCCACCAGAACCCCTCATGACCCCACTAGGGACAGGAGTGTAAAAACAATGCATGGATCTCCTTAAACAATAAAGTTTTTCATTTAATGAGATGAGTTTTATATATTTATATCTCATTACAATGAGATAAAGATGCACTGCTCTGACAGATTGCAACTTGTTAAAAAAGCAGAGGGTCTCACTACGACTCTCCTCCTCTTCACCCAGGGTCCTCTACTTCTAAAAATCCCAGGAGGTGTTGCTGTTTTACTGTTACCACCTTTATTGTTTGAAAGAAATATATTTTGGTTTTAATGAGATATAAATCTAGTTATAGCAAGTTTTTTAATCTCGTTAAAATCAAAAAGTGCTCTTTGGTTTATTTCCTAGCTCTTGCAGTAAAATGTGTCAGTATATTGTAATTGTTATTCTTGTATCATTTAATAAAATCAAGCTGGAACTTGAAACGTCACTTTTAAAGGTGAACAAGAAATTCATCAGTTACATTACTTGCAGTTGCCTTGCACTGCTTTAAATACTTCTCCAATGTTTTATTCAAGTTACAACGGAAAACGGTGGTGCATTTTATTGTAAATGCAGGGAAAATGGGCCTTTAAGCGGTGAGCTGATTTCAGTGAATGCAGGGCTGTCATTCCCATTGTTCCTGTCCCATTGACTGCAGTTTAATAAAACCCCTAACAGCAAGTCAGGCTGTCTGAACAAGCTCAGAGCTCAGCTAAATCGAATCTTCTCCACAACTCGCCCCGGATCCACCGCGTACCGACACTGAGAGCCTCAGGCGCCTCAGGCACAGAAAGAAGGAGAATAATGAGGCCCGTTTTCTTCACATACCACAACACAGACATCCTGTCTCTTCATACATTTTACATATTTTATTTCAAATTCATGATACCAATTTATTTTTCTAGTTTTTTTCTCCACTATTGGAAGGCAGTAAAGTGAATAGACACTGTTCTTGTCAACTTAATGTTCATAAATGCAATATAAACAACCAGGTGCCTCTGCAGGTGGTATTTGAATCCAAAGTCTGTTTATACCAGACACAAAGAGTATCATTTTAACTGATATTATGGAAGCAGTGGATGCTGGAAGAAGCAGGTGTTGCATGTTTATGCATAAACAAGCTTATGTAATGCCTCCACACTCATTTCCATCTTATTTATCTTGATTTATTTTCCTTTAACTGTGTGATTCTCCCCACCTGCTCCACATCACAAGTATCACATTTCTAGGTTTCCGTCCTTATAATTTTGAAAATAATGCAAGTGCAAAATTAACATGTCGTAAAACCGCCTAAAATCACTTTCAGTCAAATAAACACATCTGATATGCATAACATAGGGCTAGGACTTTATGTAATTAATGAATTAAAAGACATTAGATATTGAAGCATTAAAAACAAGAGAAAAAAAAAATCACCTTTTTGCATAAAATGTTAATGGGACATTAAAAACAAGAAATATATTTGTTGTTGAGCTCATGTGTATATTTATTCAATCATTTTATGTATACATGTGTATATTTATTCAATCATTTTATGTATACATGTGTATATTTATTCAAAAATTGCTCTGGGTGTCGTTAAAGGTTATCAAAGATTTTCAGATTTTAACTTGCAAAAGAAATAAATAAACCATGTACCATACTATATAGTTTTGCACAGTATTATGTTAATGTATAGGGAGCAGATGAAAGAATATGGAACACTTACTGCCTGGAGCTTGGTCATCCTGGTCATCTGGGAAGAGGTCATCCAAGGTCTCTTTACTGGAATCACATTCCTTCTCTTCCTGGTTGTTAAAAGAAGGAAAAAAATAGATTAAAAAAAAACGAGAAGAGAATGTCAAGTTTTTGTCTAAAAACAGGAACAAGTTAAGTTTCAAAGCAGCCGTTCTGCACTCAGGTTTTCATATCAAACTGATAATTGGAGCACCAATATTTGAAAATCCTGTCTTATTCAAGAAGAGAGGATTTAAGTAGTTTTATGTATTTTTTCCACATATTCCCATTTATAGCACAATCAACTAACTATGTTACCTTCAGTTGTTAAAAAAATGCCATATGTATCAAATACAACTTAAAACAATTTGTACTTTGTAATTTAACTGGCTGCTCTGAGGAGGAGGAAGCTCTGAAGTCTAGAAACTGCAGCTCTGAGGACGAGCTTCATCTCAAAGGCGGAGCTAGGTCCACCCAGGTGTTTTGGACAGTTGACTGGTTGCCATGGTGATTAAATTATTTCTCAAATATCCATGAAAGAATCAAAGCAACACTCCAGGACTGTTTTTGATGAGGGAATAACATGTTATGATGTGAAGCTCAAAAAGTCAATTTTACATAATAATGCCCCTTTAAATAAAACCAACTTAACATGTTTTACATTTTTAGTGTAATTATTTATAATTAAGGTTTTCCTACAGTCAGACTCAATATGACTAGTCAAACACTGATCCATTAAATGTGGCTTGGTTGAAGTTTTCTAACCCATAAAATGGATCCATTTCTTTGCAGTTGATGCTCTGAACTCTCGTACAGGAGGAGCTGAGGACTCACCGAGGGGGACAGGTCCTCGTCATACTTCTTCAGCTGGTTCATGAACTCTAAGTGCTTCTTCTCCTCCTCCAGCTGCGCTACACTCTGCTCGCTCTTCTGCAGCTTCTGCTGCGTTCCCGCCAGCTCGTCCCTCAGCCACTGGTTCTCCTGGCACAGCCTGCGTACCTGCGCCCGCAGCTTTTGCTTCTCTGACTCAACAGAGCTCAGGTGGCTGGACAGCGCCATCATCACCTGAGCAGAGACACGTTCCAGCACAGGTCAGGTAACACGACTCAAAGGTGGTGCATGATGTGTGGAAAAAGCAACATATTCCGTGTCGGGGATCTGGACTTAAAGTTTTACCGTGGTATTTTGTGGGACCCTTGTGATAATGACAGAAGTGATGATAAGAAGGATTTACTAGTTCTTTTTTAGGCAACTGTTCTGTAGCCACAGAAACACTGCTCCCATTTTTTATTCACTTCTTTAGGACACCAGTCATTTAAAGTGTGATTTACATCAAACTCCAAATCCTAATTGCGTTTAATCAAATGTTCACATTAGCTGATGTTTCCATTGATCAAACATTGTGTTTTTATGATGTAAAGCACTTTGAGCTGCCTTGTTACTGAAATGTATTGTACAAATAAACTTGATTGATTAAGTTTAATCTAAATATTTTAGATTTAAAATATTAAATCTAACAATCCTGGTAACAGACAGTTTTGGAGTATCTTGAACATCACTATATGGAGCTTAACGTGACAACGATAAATTAAAGAAGAAATTTATCATGGTAAGTGATAAACGATACAATAATGCTTGGAATTTCCTCGTCTTATCTGCACTAGTTTTCAGTCCAGCCTTGGCATAATCTTTTCAGATCCTCCAATAATCAGGAATATCTGAAGAATCTCATTATTTCTTGCATGGTCTGTAAGAAAGAGAACTAAAGTAATGGATTTTGAACTTTGAATAGAAAATTCAAACTCTCTAAGTTTGCAACCATTGCAGTGTTTTGACCAATCACTGATCTATTATAAAAAGCTAAATCCAATTTATTTATTTTTTTGCCTGAAAACTCACCCTCTTCCAAAGGGGACAGCGGCTGGCTTTCAGTACTTTACTCTCATGTTATAGTTAAAGTACAAATTTAATGAGTTTTTTGTGTGCAGATGATGAATTTGCTGAACAGAGACATTAGTGATACCAAGCCACAAAACTAAAGAAAACCTACATGGTGTAAATGAGAGTGTGCTGATTGTTCATGCTGTGCAGTTTTATCTGATGGCTTAAAGAGAGGCAGCAACATGAATAACAACTCGTTTATGACTCACATTGGCACAGGAAAGTTGCGATTTAAAAGAAAATCAAGAGCACTTCTGCTTTTGTTCTTCACTTCTCATTTCCATTCAGTTTGGTCTAAGAATGTCTCAATTTAACTTGCAACACACAAACAGTTTGCTGCAGTCTGCCAGGTCCAAACACACAAAATTCCCGTATCATTGCCATATGTTCAGTGTCTAATATTCATAACAGTAAACATCTTCAAATTTAGACATATTACAACAGTCTGTGCAGAAAAATAGCATTACCACAGCATTATGCTGCCGCTGCCGTATATCATGGAGGGGCTGAGGAGTCCAAAGTTCACTTTACTTACATAGTAAGTAGGACTATAAACATTCAGCGAGATTTTACTAGGAAAAAAAAGCCTTTAAAATAAAAAAGTTCTCTTTTTTTGTTGTTTGAAATTGAGTAAAATACTTTCAAGACCAAGTAAAGTGAAAAGAAGTAACAACTAATTAAGACTAAAAAAATGCCACTTTTCTTGCATTGTTTAATTTTTTGGAGCGCAGATATAAAATAAAAATAAAAATCACAACACAATGATTTTGTGCTTTAAGTTGGAGAAGACCATCAATGTTGTCAACTAAGGGTTTCTTGCTCATGTTGCAAAAAGTTTGGACACCACTGATCTAAACTTATTATTATCCAAATAATGATAAACAATATGATAAACTCCCAAATGAGTCAGTCAGTAGGGATTTACTTGTGTCATTTATTCCAGTGTTGGTTCCATGAGAACATCAGTATATAATATATGTTGGGAATTTTAACCATCCAAGCTGTGATATTTCCACCTGTCCTGAAAACAATCAAATCCTCCTGATCTCAAAAGGTTCCTCATTCATCAAGAGCCAAAGCGCCGATTCTGCCTACCTGAGCCTCGCTCAGACCGAGCTCCAGCATCTCCAGGGATTTCCGGATCATGTGCGACTTCTCCTCCACCAGGACTCCCTCTTCGTCCTGCTTCAGGCAGCGCAGCGTGCCCAGCAGGCCTTCCAGGATGGAATGGTGCTCCTGCTTCAGGGCTTCCAGGCCCTGCATCACCTGCTTGGTCCGGGAGATGATCTCATCCTGAGACAGTTTCTCCCCCGGGTCCTCCTCCTCCTTCACACACACCATTGTGGACATGTCCTCACGCATCCTGCACATTTTAGTGACAACAAAAGAAAAGAAATTAAAAAGATGTGGTTACTGACTTGCAAAACCACATTATTCCAACAAAAATACATCAATTTAGTGCAAAAACATTGTATTATAGTAATAGTAGTGTGTAATAAATACCTTTCTAAAGAACAAGGTGTGGTCTAGATTAACAGAGATGCACTGAAATTTGTGTGAACACACACAAGTCACACTACACTCTTCAGTGGGGAAGTTGTTAAAGAGAAAAGCAACTTTTCTGTAGCGATGCGTGATCTGGGTTTGATTTACAATATGACAGCGCTATATCAGCATCAGCTGGAGCTGGACAATAAATCAATAACAATATATATGGTGATGAACACATGATCAATACTAATAGATAAAACATCTGCTAGAATAGATCCAGAACCACACTCCTTTCTGTGAGATGTAGGCAGAGGAAAGAGTTTATCTGCTCAACCTCTCAAGGCTAGATAAGAAAAGTGGGTGGCATCAACATCATCAGAACTTGGTTGCCTAACAACAACCTGTTGAGTAACCTGGTTCAGATTTCACCGCCGGGCCTGATAACTGCTTAAAAAAAAAAAAAAAAAAAAAAAAAAGTGAGGCAAAACTTTGAAAATAGTTCACACACACTATTGTATCTGGCTAAGCTTGAGCAATGTTGCAAGGCAACCATTCAGTCTCTACTAGTAGAATTACTGCAGCTGTAAATTCAACAAACAGTTTCTCTGCAAGGTACTGACTCACTGTTGATGAGAATAGCACAATTTTCAGATTTGATTCATACGGTAATTTGAACGTCATGAATCCTCAGTATGCTTCACATAGTCTTGGACTGCGAGACATTATCCAATAAAACGCGTTGAACAGCGCTCCGTTTGAGAGCAGCAGCATCCTGGTGTCTCTGGTGCCGTTGGAGGACCCGGTTCAAACCAGACGGCTGTCTGCTGATGGTTGTGAGGGATGTGATCTGGGTTTGATTTACAGATAAGTGATACAAAGGATGGACTGTTGCACATAAAAACCTCCAAACATCTGACACAAATAATGAGGCAAATGTGCTGCCTCCTTAAACGTCTCCTGGAATAAACAACACCTCTTAATGATATGATAAAGTTCTACACCAATCAGTTCATATATGCTCTTATGCAGATTTAATTAGTGACAGCTTTTAATAACCTCACATACTTTAGACTTCTCCACACTCTTTGCTTTCTATTCTTTATGCGCGCACACACACACACACACACACACACCCACACACACACACACACACACACACACACACACACACACACACACACACTGCGTAAGAGGATTATAGTGGAGTGCTTTGTAGAACTTGTGGCGAGCTACTAAATAAACCTCTTTAAGCACAGCAGACAAACTCCACTGATTTCAGCTGAATGATTAGCAAAGCACCAAGCGGTTAAAAGCAGAAATGAAACTCCTGTGTGTGTATCATTGTTCATTTCCCCGATAGCATTACGAAGCAGCCGGCCCACCTTTGTGTAAGCGCTTCTACGGGTCCAGGTGGAGACGTCGAGTTCTGCCTCAGCTGCCACACACATTTCAGATGTCAGTGAACGCACCAGAGACAAGACAGCGAGCCGCAAACCAAACCAGGCGAACGGAGCGAGGAAAGCCTGCAGCTCCGATTGCTCCATGTGACACGGCAACCGGCCCGCAGCCTATCAGATCCACAGGAAGTTGGAAGCTGACGCTGCATGCGTATTGTTGTTACGGGGACGGATGGGCGCAGAAGCAGACGGTGACAAACGGGGTTTGTGAAGCGAGGAGAAACTATAGAGCCCCCAAAATATTTAAGTTAAGATAAAGCTGATTTTTTTTTTTTTAAAGAACCAAAAGGGTTTCAGAAATGTTTGTGCAGTTAAATGATAAAATGCAACTTAGAACTATTCTTTTAATCTTTTACTTAATTAGAAAGTTGTTCATCAGCTCAGAAGATTGGCTTTTGCATATTACAAATCACAGCAGGACTATTATCTGATGTAAACACTCAGGTTGACCTTACTGAATGAGCATAATAAAATAATAAAAGTAAAATAAATTTAAAAACAGTAGTAAATTATGTTTACACATTCAAAGGAGCTGGTAGACGTATAAACTTATTTCACCCACCCCTCTCACATCTACAGCATCACCCAATAAATTACTACTCATGTTAACAGTCTCTTCGTTAGGATTTTCTATATCCATATGTATAACTGATACAACACATTCATTCATATTTCATGCCATTTTGAGCAAACATCCATCAATTTTAACATGTTAAAATTCTTTCTAAATCAATATATCAGTAATAATTGACATCTTCATTAATAGTAACAGCAATCAAAACTTTGAAAATAGAGACAATATTAGTTCAGATCTGACTCACAGTACGAGTTCACAGCGATAAAAACTAAACTTTAAATTGTTTTTATACTTTATACTTGCTGGTGTCTTGTATTGTACTCCTAGCAAGCTGTGTGGCTTCAATTTATGCAGCTACTTATTGCATACATGTTTTGCAAAACTTTATTATAACACGCCCATATAAACTGCATTAATGTAAAATATCTGTGCTTTTCCTGCATTTCACCTTTTCACATTGATCTCACGGAGCTGTGGTTTCCTCAGTCATGTGACCTGCCCTGTGCTTGCATAAGAACATCAACATTTCTGCTTTCTATAAAACTGTTCAGAGCACAAATTAAACACCGGAGTTTAAATATGATGAAGCTCAAGTTTTAAGGTTTTCTGCAATGTTCTAGTCACACAAGTTGGCCTACAACCGCTAAGCCTGAATGGTCAATAACAGCGGTTCATTAATTTGCATGATCATTTAAAATGAGCTCCATAATTTCCATTCAGGTGATTAATACTTTTTGAACAGCAATTATGTTTACAGAGACTTCATAATATAGTTTCTTAATGGTTTTAGTTGTGTGTGGTTCTTAATTTAGTTTTAATTTATTGATTTTGGTTGTTTTGTTTTTGGATATTTAAAATCTCTTCCAGTTCTTTAAAAAATTACAGTTTATTGGTCTTTAAGAAGGCAAACTTGCATTATAATGTGATTATCAATATATTATTTGAAAACGGTTTCAAAACAATGATATTATAGTCTATCATAATTTCTGGGTCAATTTATTGTTCAGCAAAATTTGCAAATAATTTGCAATTCAAAAATACTTCATTAATGTTAGAGCAAGAATAAATGTAATGCGTCATTTTAATCAGAGTTGTTGTCGATGTTGATGGCTGTGGGCAGGAAAGAGCTCCTGAAGCAGTCTGTGTTACAGTGGATCTGAAAATGCCTCTGACTGAAGACACCATCGTTGCGCAGCAGTTTTATGAAGACAGGCTGTCTGTAATTTTCTTATCAAAACATTTACACATCAGCTGGAGCTCCAGTTCATCAACTCTGGAAGAAATCCACTTGGTGGTAAAATTCATCCCTCCACCAACACTTAACTGTTATCATGGAAAAAAATGCCTAAAACTCATCAATCAGAGGACTCTAAGAAATTTGAAACAGTAACTGTATCTGGCAACTGTAAATCAGTCCAGACTGGTCTCCAGTTTTTTGCTGCTTTGTGTGACCCTGTTTTTTTTTTCAGCTGGCCAGAGCTGATGGGAAGTTAGACTTTGATCCACAACAGACATGAACTGTTGACTTGTATCAAGGTACATAAAGGTTGTGTTTCAGAAAAAACATAAATATGGTGAAACACCACCATGATCAGAGTGTTCTCTGGCTGCCTGAGGCTTGGAGGAGGACAAGCAGTGTCCCTCCCCCATCTGTTGCTATGCACTGCTGGTCAGCAGCCAGAAAGAAGGTTTCTATAATCTACTTTTTTATTTCTACAAGAAAGATTCTACAGTTTAAAGATATCTCTGGTGATGAAAAACATTCAGAGTCTGGCAACTAAAATAGTCTCATCTCTCTTATTAAGGCTGGCCACCTGCAATCTGCAATCTAATTAACCTGCTAAAATTATCATCTTTTTTTTACATCTTTAACTGGTAAATAGGCATCATATCTTGCAATTGGAAAAGCTGTGGGTTCGATTCCTACCCTCAAGTTGCCTACCATTGTGTTGGATGTGTGGACATGTCCCTGCTTGTGGGTAACTGTGGCTCTTGTGTGAAAGTGTTTTGAATGACTAGTCCAGTCCAGTAACCATAACCGTCCAAGTCAATGTAACATTATTTCAGCAGGAAATTTTAAAAATTCTTTACTGATTAAAATATTTACACTTAAGTCATGTTACACATTTAACTTTTTGGTCAACACAAGAGTCTTATACCAGCTCGTGTCTTATTTACCAAGGTTCTCTGTACATTTGCATTAAAAATAAACTAATTAGCATGAACACATGTGCCAAGTCATCAAATCGTTAGCCTAATAGCATAGTTGCCCAATTAAAAAATGACTTTGGAGTTAAGTGTCATTTTGTTAGCGGACTCCGCTAACAAAATGACACTGAACTGCATTGAAAATCTTGCAGTACATCCTGAGCGTCATTACTCTGTTCAAAAGACGTTGACTCAGACGGTATAATTGTCCAGGTGTGGCAGTGGACCTGTAGGAGTGGGAGTATCTCTGTGAAAACAATTAAACTTCCCTGTGGATCAGCACGAGCCCTGAAAGGTGAAACATCCACAGCAGACACCTTCAGGTCTTCCTGGTCTCCCAGCTGTGAGCTGCACACTGAGATCCACTGTCTCTTAGAAGGGGGACTGACCGACACTACTCAATCTCTTCTGAATATCAATGAGATGCAAAAGACAGAGACTTTTTTTTCAGGCGTTTTCAGAGGCTGACAGGCATACTTCTGTCCGGCCCGTGCTCTTATTTGTTCACTTCCAAGTGGATTAACCAGAAGAACTAGTTAGCCAGTACTTTCCTGTCGAACCACAGAGCACACTCCGAGCTAGCGTTCATTGACAGTTGTTTGTGGCGTCTAATTCCTGGCATCAACGTAAACACTGAACACATAACAGCCAGCAGGTTCCCTGAAACACCGCTGTTCAGTTTATTTACACGCTTTAATTTCAAATATGTGTTCGCTGAGAAAATTGTTTAAAAAGCACATTCTGAACGTTGTATGTAAGGGAGATGTGTTAATTAGCCGATGAGTGCCGCCCAATGAATACTCGGAGCCATTCTTACCGTTCTGTGGGACATTCGTTGCCAGTGGAGCTCCACTGAGTCGTTCCAATTTACCCTTCTCGTTTCCCCCGAGCTGTCCCCTTTTCTGTCACCAACAGCTTATGGTTGTGAAGACTATGAAGAACGAAAAAACAGAAATTCCAACCAGTGGCTTGTCCAGTGGTTGGGTGTGTTTTGGTTAGCTGGACCTTACTGCATCAAATGCTACAGTCTGGTTAGCTACATGCTAGCACCTAGCAGCCTTACGTCAAAACATTGAGTCCAACCGGAGCCGCTCAGGTGAATATCCTGTCCTGTTCCATACCAACAGCAGCTCCGCGTCACTGCCCAGACCGAGGCGTCACGTGACGGACTGAACAAATGAATCGGTGCTGCGGATGACAGCTCCGCGAGACGATGAGTGACTGCTCGGAGCGTGAAAATGGCGTTAACCGGCGCCCCCTCACCCCTCCCCCGGTAATACTGATGTCATCTTGACAGGATAAAAGGAAGTTGCGGTGACAGTAATGAGCCACATTTGTGATAAAATCTTAAGCGTTGAAAAAAAAAGTGGGGGCTTTCAATGTATGCTTCAGAGTATATTATCTAATGGGAATGAAAAACATCTTACCCAAGTTAGATTAAAAAACAAATCAAACAAAAAAACTGTTTAGTTGGCGCCATCAAGGGGGTGCGGGAGGGTGGAGTGTGTGAGGCAATGGTCACCCCTACAAATTTGGTGCACATCCTTGCCAGATAGTCTTAAACGCATATTTATTGCAAATTTAATTCATGAGGGAAGTTTTAATAAATTTAAGATATAAATTTATGTATGGTTGTACATTTGTTCTTCTACAGCCTGCCAATTTTGAGTGATCATTACTTATTCTCGCTCCCAAATGATATAATAAAACTGTTAAAATCAGGATCTGGCTGTTAGTTTCTGAGTGTCACAAGGTATGTTATGTTACACTCAGTGAGTCAGCAGCTGCCATTTATGCTCCAGTCACTTGGTTTGTGATTACTCTTCTAGCTGCATGCCCCATTGATTTGATCTTTTTAATTGATTTTAAAAAGATATATCCTTACTTTCTGTCAGAATTTTACAAACATTCTGAATACATCATGCTAATGAAATCAAAACACAGTCAGACACATGGATGGTATGTAAATATTTATTTATTAAATTGTTGGCGTGCTGTTTTTCTTCTTGTGATGTTTTGCAGTTACAGTCCTCCAAAGGTCGTTGAGGGCAATTCGAGCCATGAGTAAAGTGATGGTGAAGTTACGTCTGTACCACTCTCTTGATGCGTGGGAAAAAAGGCAAAAAAAAAATTCAGTCATGCAAAAATATTTAGTTTGCAGTGTGCTGTTAAAATACTGAATTGCTGCTTTTGATACACATTTGCATTAAAAAAAGCTACTAGCTGGTTGATTACAGCTTATAAAAACAATGAGAATAATTAAAAATGAGCAAAAAGGAAAACAACAAAATCATCTTAAGAGTTGATGCATTTAGGCAGAAAACAAGTCCACTACGTTAGCATGTTTATTTACAAAACTCTCTCTAGAGCCTGTGGTGATTGGTCTCTGCACACAGAGTGGTATGGCGCTGCTGGGGCACTGGGACATGCACCAGCAGCATCATGGGAAACATCAAGCGTACAAAAACAACTCACCTGTTGTAATCTGCATGCCGCATTCTGTTTTTGTCCAAGAAGCTTTTGTAAAACACAGCCATCTCTTCACTGCTTAGGGAACTCTGTCTTCCTGAGGGAGAGACCAAGATGCTTCACATTAATTCACTATAATGTCATCTTAAAACATCAGAGTGAACCCAGAGCAGCTTTTAAAGGAATTTTTATTCTCATCAACTATTCCTCTTGTCTACTGTGCGCCTTGAATCCTGTTAAGT
>NW_006800303.1:74830-92188 GCF_000485575.1 Poecilia formosa | reverse complement strand
ATATATATATATATATATATATATATATATATCCTCACCATCTTCTCCACGCAAAGTCAAGCCTTTTGCCTTCAGCTGTGAGATGATGAAAGCTTCTTTTTCCTGTAGAGAAGAGGAAAACAAAGTTGTTTTCTGCTTTTAAACTGGCTTCTGAAATGTATATTCACTTCTATTCTCTGAGTTCTTGTTGTGGTTCCTGTTTAATGAATTACTGCATCAGTAATGACATGGAGATCAGCCACTGGTTCAGTTGAGGTGCAACAGAAGCCCAGGTTGCTTTGGTAGCTGCTTTTAGGTCGTCTGCCTAGTTGGTTCTGGTGTCTCTCATCTTCCTCTTGAAAACCTTTTAGATACTTTCTATGGGGTTAAAGGTCAGTTTGCTGACTAATCAAGCACAGTACCACCACGGTATTTTTTTAATTTTTTTTTTTGGTATATTTGGCAGTGTGGGCTGGTACCAAGTTTTGCTGGAAAATGAAATCAGCATCTCCATCCAGCGTGTCAGCAGGAAGTAGCATGATGCTCTCTAGAATGTCCTGGTAGACGGACAAAAGAAAACCCAGTTGGCCAATAGCAGCAGGTGACCAGGATGGGATCTTGATTTCTAGATGAAATGGAAACTAAACTTTCATCTGAAAAGAGAATATTGGACCACTGAGGCACAGTCATGTTCTTGGTGTGTAGGATTCATCTGTATCCAGAACTCAGGCCAATCCTTTGTGAAGCTTCTCCAAATTTTTGGACAAATTTTGTTTGGAAATCTACTTAAGTCTGCAGCTGTCCCTTCCTTCCTTCCACTCAACTTTCTTTCACTCTTCTTCAACAGAACTCTATAAACAACCAGCTTCTTCAGCAATGACCTTTCATGGCTTGGTGGTTTGAGTTAATAAAGTGAATAAGCCAGAGTAACTGCAGAGAAACAATGCACACACAGAGAGAACTTGCAAACTCCATGTAGAAAAGACCTCAGGCTGGGATTCGAACCTATGACCATCTGACTTCATGGCATGAATCTATATATGAATTTCAATTTCTGAAATGAGTGAAAATAATATGTACAACTTTTACAAAAAATATATTATTGTTATTATTATCATTATTTTTAGATGTACCTGTAGGAACACTGAAAGCATAATTATTTTAGTATATTTTCTACAGACTGTTGTACATTGCTGCCCTCTGCTGGTAGAAATAAGGCTCTACACAGCCATGAGCTATGAATTAAAGAAATTGAAATCTTCTGGGAATTTTACCTGTAAACAATATATATGCTTATGTAACCCGATAAACAAATCAAACAAAACTAGTTGGAAAACGTGAATTCAAACCTTGCTGAAGTTGACATTCTGCCTGGTCCAGAATATGTGATTCCAGTCCTCGGTCTCCTGCCTCAGTTTTCTCAGCTGCTTTTCCAGATCAGACTCGTTCTCACTGATGCGGTAGACAATGGGTCGCAGGTTTGACAGAGAGTTTGGGGGACCGATCCAGTCATGTGAGGAGCTGGGATCCGGCCTTGATGCAGACATCTACATATATCAAAAAGTGGGATGGTTACAAGCCAAAGAAGCACTTAATTTTAAAAAATATATATGATGCGAGTTGTTTACAACCACTTCTCCTTTAGTTTGAACAAAGACTCTGGAAATAATTTGCCTTCAGTGAAAACATCTTTGTGTTCTCCACCAGTGAGGGTGAACACACCGCTTTTGATCCTCTCTCCTTCAATGATAACCACAGTTTGAGCAAATGATGCACTGAACCTAAAGTGCAACTAAATAAAATGATTCAAACAGGATTTTTTTTAAACTCTTCGTTTATGGTCGTCACTTTGCAGAGTGCTAAAAAGAGGGAATGAATACTTTTGCAAGGCATTGCAGTTGTCCTGTGCACAGATGGACGTCACAAGTCTTTAACTGAGATGATAAAACGCTGTGCTTATCATTTCTCAGCAGCCGTCATCATGGGAAAAGCAAGAAGAAAAACACGATCCAGGAGGCAGGGGCCAGGAAAAAGGTACACACACCTGAAACACACAGCTTCTCAGCAACCAAATGACTTATACCTAGATTATTTTCTTTCCTCATCCTTCTGTCGCTTATTTAGATTTAATGTTCTGTTGCATATATGCAGATAGCCTCACATATTACTCCAGATTTTTTTAGTAAACAGAGAAGTTCAGGGTTAAATTTCTGACTGACTGCAACACAAGCCCAAATCATCACCACCCCCCTTCCACCGTGTTTTATACACACATGTGTTTGTGTTGAGATGCTGTTTGGTTTCCTCCAAATACATATAGACTGTTAATGTAGGAGTCTTGTGGTTTGTTCAGATGAAAGGGGGGGACGGAGAGCCATTAAAGTTGGTTACTAAAGTTCAGATTATGACGGTTAGAGGCGACTGCTTACAAATATGGGAATGGTTTCAAGGAGAAAACAACACAACACAAGCTTGAATAATCTTGAAAATGTACCCGCTCTCTTTGATATTGAGTCAACCCATGCTTTTAAAATAAACTAGGCAGTAACAGTGGATAGTAAACGCTTTAAGCGAGTAGTCTACACATAAAATAAAAGCTCTGATACGGACCTTTATAGGTTTTTTCTGCTCGGAACTACAGAGCCGACTGCTGGCTCCTGATATTTGGTGCAGCCGCAGAGGGGGCAGCAAGAAACCACTGACGCTCCTCCAGGTCGCCGCTGCTTTGTTTGCCATTTTAATTACCTCGACATTAATCCGTATCTGTGATAAAGGAGAAAAACATTGTGCCCTTTGCTAGCACAATGTGCTAGCGCCCTCCTGTTTCTACTCTGTTCAGACAAACTCTACTACTTCGACAAATGTTCCTGCCAACAGCTCCACCTACCGGTCGCTGTCACCCTAATGAAAACAACTTGCCACAACAGCGTGCTCTAGCTGTCCTTTGAAAACATGCTTTATTAAATATTTATACCTACAGACTTAGTCTTTACCATTATATCTGAACAAAAAATATAACATTCTACACAGAAATTTAACAAATATAATTTTGTATCATGATTAATAAAGCTTTTTCTGATTCTTCACCAACTTCAGGTAATTCCCAAATAAATTATATGGGGTGCGAGTTTATTTGTTTAAATATTTACCTGTGAATAAAAAACAATGAAATGTAATTAATCAGATTTTTTTAAATAAAAGCTCCAAGGTGCAGATCGATTATAATAGTCGACCAAGTCGAAACAAATACAGTGTATTAAAGTCAGAGCGCATAGACAAGGGGAGAGTATTTCGTTGGATACCTCGGTTCCTTATTACGTTTAATCAAGTTAACGCAATGGGGTGTGTAGGTGCGCTCGAAAACCTCACCAGCGCGCACCCAGTTCTTAGAAACCCCGCCCGTATCCCAGGTGCTTTCGGACGTACTTGCCTCTCCTCTGACCACTTGAGACTGCGATAGTAAAAGGAGCGCACCAAATGTTGGACAACAAAAACTTACACCGAGTTAGAAAATTGCAAAGTCGCTTATCAGAAAGTCGGCACTTCATTGTATTTTTCTCACTATGTAAAAATAATTTGCATGCGTTTTGCAAACATTTATACATAGATTGCTTTCTAATTACATAGACAACGTAAGTAAATTACCGTATACTAATTGGGAAAAATCCAACTCCGTGTAAGTTTACACAGTTGAGCAGGAAAGTAACTGCTAGAAGGTAGCTAGGTAGGCTAATGTTAAGCTTTAATCAACGAAGGAGCGTTCTATCCCACAGCAGTTCAGATGGCTGTACGCTGGTTATGCAGGTAAGGAGGAGAGCTGGTATATTTTTAAATTGAGGGGTTATTTTAGATCTAAAAACCCGTTTTTGTTTCAGCAGGTGGGGCAGAGTCAGGTGATCATCGGCACTGAAACACAAAGGTTTTAACAGTGGATGGAAGCTGTTTTTTTGATCGGTGCTTTTTAGGTTTGAAATCATTCATTTAATCTGTGTGTATGCTTTAGTTACGCATTTATTTCTAAACTAAGTAGCTTTAAATGGTAGTAAATGAAGACCGTGGTTTCTATCGTGGGAGGGGCGACACCATTCCAACCGCAGTCATTCAGTCAGTGACAGAAGAAGATTCGGTGGTGAGGTAGTGAAGCTGACCGGGAGCATAACCGAAATTCCTGCCTTCGTCTCACCACGTTCGGAAGCCTTTTTCTTTCACGGGCCGATCTGGCTGATGGAAACAGAGCTCGGCCAAAATGTGCGCGAATGTGTTCGGCGTTTTGAAAAGGTGAGACCTAACGATGATGTGTCGGTGTGTGTGTGAGCGGGGATGCAGCTGACAGCATCTGGAGATGCTTCGAGGTGTGTGCGCGCTGGTTCCTGATCCCTTAGCAACCAGTCGGCCGATCGGGGTATTCCGTGGTGACATAATGCGCAATGCCGGTGCAGGCAGCCTGGAGCTGGGGATGGCGCTTGGTGGTGGATCGCATGTTACCTGTAGCCCTGTAAGCCTTCATGCTGGGTGACCGCTTGCTACTAGCTGCGGACGTTATCGTTCGCATCTTCCCATTAGTTATTTTCCTAATCTTGAATGCCGTGAGGGAAGCAGGAGAGGAGTGGCTTTCCATGCTGGATTTGTTTTTCCTGAGCTTATCCTACTAGATATTCGGATTTGGAAGCTTTCGTCTGGCATGTGATCATCCACTATTCTGGAAATGCACATCCCCTCGCCCTCTTACATAATGGAATGTTGACTCCAAATAACATTTATTCCAACAGTCATTATGCTGTTGATAAAAATAAATAAATACATTACCGGTATATTGTGGAACAGCACCTGTTTTCTAGGACCATGAAACTGTGCTCTTTAGCATGCAGGACAGAGGGCCCATAGGACCAGGGTGGGAGACCTCTGCCCTTCCAGACTTGAGGGAGTTAAAACAGAATTTCTAATTACTTTCTTTTATCAAAATCTTCACTTTGGCAACCCTAACATAGAGACCGGGTCACGGAGTACACCAAGTGCTGTTGTTTGTAAAATTTCACAAAAATAAATAAATAACAGCAATAATTTGGGTTATTTAGCCTGTAGAAAAATGAGGGCTAATTTTTCAGAGTCATATTTTCACAATTTTATTCATTCATTTATAAATGGGCTAATTTTTCAAAGTCATATTTTCACAATTTTATTCATTCATTTATAAATGTCATACCTTCAAACCAAATATTTAGTTAGCAAGCTAACTGTTAGTTTGAAGCTAGATATTTAGTTAGCAAGCGAAATACTTAATTTAACAACTAAATATTTAGCTCTGAACTTACAAAACATTTAGTTTACCAACTAAATGCTTAGCAGACTGAGTATATATGTAACTTGGAGCTGCATATTTAGTTGGTTCATTAAATATTTAGCTAAAAAGTGACACATTTGGCTTCAGAAATTATATCAAAAGAAGAACATCCGAAATGACAAAATATTATATGAATTCAAAACAAATGACCAAGAGGTTGACATGAGTATATGGGGAATCATGCACAAAACTATGAGAGCTTCAAAGAAATCAAGCTAAAGACAGAACTACAACAATGAAACTAAAAGACACAGAAGGCATCAATCACAACAGAGCTCAAACACACAGAACTACAAAGGTTGTAGTTAATAACAGTCAGCTTATGGTGATTTGTGCAATGATATTTTATTTAGCTGGATCCGAGGAACTTAGGGGTGATTTAACATTTAATCAGGAGTCTGTAAATGCATCCGCAGACACCGAGCAGAGAGTTTGTAAAGCTGACTTGCTGGTTCCAAATTTCTCTCTAAGAATTAGGAATAAAGACAAAATACTTTTTCTAAGTTGAAAATGTAACCATCTTAGTAATAAAATTTTAAAAGAAAACTATTTTCTCAAAAGCAGCCCAAAGATAAATAACTGCTGCTCTGCCTTACTTGAAGTGTTCAGATAGATTCAAATCCTTTAGGGTTATGGCACAGATGTGTTTCTAGAGCTAAACCCAACCAAAAGGCATCGCAGCATATCTCATTTAGTATCTTGGAGGACAGAATATATTACATTAAGTTTTTTTTGTCTCTATTTTATGTGATTATTTCCTGCTCAGTTTTAGAACATGATACTGTGGATCCTTGTCATTGTTGCTTTGCTAAATTTAGAATTTATGATTATTTGTATGAAATCTGATTTGCCACAATGGTACTAAATATTAGGGATATTTAGCTAGCGATCCAGCTAGCGAGCTACCTACATAACTATCTAATTAGATTGCTAAGCCACTCTTAGACAGTAAACATTAACTGTAAACCTATCTGTGTGTATTGCCAGCTAAGTATTAAAGTAATAGAACTGGACTAAGACAGATTAGTGTTCTTGTAACGTGTCACTTCCTGTTATTTGACAATTTCCATGTCCTGTTTAAAAGTTGCAGCCTATCTAGAAGCTTACACATTTTGAACTTCCTCTTGCTGTTAGCACTATAGTGCTTTCACTGATCTGAAAAAAAAAAAAAAATAAAACTGTCCAAATAAATATTGGACATTGAAATCCTCAACTAATTTCAATGCTTAGTTGAGGATTTTTAGTTTTTCTGTTAGATGGTGGTCTAATTCAGCAGGTAACCTTCAACACAATCCTGTCTCCACTCAGACTTGAGACTTATCCACACTTAACCCGGAATTTATAAAAATGAATATCTCTCCCACATTGTTTTAAAAGAATATCGTACACATGGGATTGTTTTCAGAAAAGTTTTCATCCTTACGAACCCACACAAATCTGCCACTGTGTTGTTTTAAACATGCCAAACACATAGGGGGCAGTGTAGCAAAGCTAAAACATCAATCAGACTGCTTGAAAACAATCCCAACTTTTAACATTAAACATGGCGATAGGAGGTGCATTTGTGTGGACAGAAATATAGATTGAAATACTTTTAAGTAGCGTATTAGAAAATAACGTTATTAAAATACAAGATGATGCCGATTGAGATTGTCATATCAACTATGCGGATATATTGCCGCTTTATTTGTTGCAGAATCTAAGTTTTCCCATGTACACATGCAAACACAAATATACAGTTTTCTCAAATTTCTTGCTTAGTCTGACTTTTCTTAAATAATAATTTGTAGTGATAAAGTTCTCATGAAAGGCCAAAACCCATAAAAATTTGTTTTCCCAGACTTTTGGCTACGTGTGCACAAGGCCTCAGTGCTGGTTGCTAATTGATCTGATTTCATTGTGCTTCTTTTTCAGTCTCTTTGGGAAACCTTTTGATGGTGGAAAAAGGATGGACCATGGCGGTCCACAGGACCAGCAGCAGCATCCGGCGGAGCAGCAGCAGCCTTACCATCCACAGCATCCTGCAATGATGAGACTGTATGAAGTCCAGAAAGAGGTCTCGACTCTGGGGCCGCAGGTCTGCACCTTCAGCGGCCTACAGAACGACCGAGAATACAAGCGCATGGAGCGCGAGCTGACCCAGCTGCTGCTGCAGGTGGACCAGGTGGACACGGAGGGCAAGCTGGAGCTGCAAGGAGCGCGCAAGAGGGCTGCGCAAGAGGTGGAGGGCCTCCTGCGGTACCTGGAGGAGAACGCCTCCCACCCGTCCCGCCTGGCCATCGAAGATCTGAGCATCGCGGCACGGGAGCTGGTGGACGAGCGGGTGGTGGCACCGCAGCGGGCCGGCGGGGTGGCGGAAATAAACGACGAGCTGGTGGATGCCCTTCAAGAGCTCGTCCTCAGGCTCACCCAGATCAAGACTGAAGGCCGGGTGCCGCTCCGCAAGGCGCGCTACCGAGCGCTCACGCGGCTCTGCGCCGTGCAGGACGTGCTGGAGAGCCGCACGCCGCAGCAGACCCTCTCTCTGCCCCTGTCGGGCGACACCCACGAGGCCGTGAACCGCATCAACCAGGTCATGGTGAAGGTGAGCATGGCTCGCAGCCAGCTACTGGCTTTGCTGATGGGGCTGAGCGGGAGGGACAGCTGCGCACACCTGTCCCGCATCCTAACGGAGCTGCAGGTGGAGCTGGACGCCCTGGACGTCTCCGGGAACGCGGCGATCCGGAATTACAGGAAACAGGTGGTGGAGGAAATAAACGGCCTGCTGAAACACCTGGACCTGGAGGGAGAGGGGGACGACACTCGCAGGTACGTCTCAGTTTACTACAACTAAGACTGTCGCAATAAGCAATTTGCTATTGCGACAAATGCAGAATTACTATTGCAACAACACATTATCAGTAGGATAAAACTAACTTGTCTCACGACGGTCTAAACCCAGTTCATGTTCCCTATAATGGGTGAACAATCCAACGCTTGTGAATTCTGCTTCACAATGATAGGAAGAGCCGATATCGGATCAAAAAGCGACGTCACACCGTAATGAGCTCTATAATTTTCATTCTGATGATTGAAGGGCAATTTTGTTTAGAGTCCTCTTCATACATTGTATTTATAGTTTCAATTGTTTTTTTTATTTTTATTCCCGTTTCTGGTTGTCATATTTTATTTTGGATATTTAAAATACATTTCAGTTCTAGTGTGATTTCCAGAAGATTACAGTTTGAGAGGGCGAATCTGTATTAATATGCCATTATCAGTTAATTATTTGAAAATGGTCTCAACAATATTATTATCATTTATTGCAATAATTATTCTGGTCCAGTAACATTTGTTATGTTATAAGCCTAATTATAATGACATAACAATAGTAATACTAACTTTTAACTGCCTGAATTTATAACAAAATAATTCTGTTTTTGATGCCCATCAGATTGTAAATTAATGTTTTGGTATTTAAAATGTAAATTTGCTTGAATCGGCATAAAATGTGTATCAACAGACACTGCTGGTTTACACACACCACTTTGTGTTGTGGTTGGAGCAAAATTTGTGGCAAAGATCCACAAATCCAAAGTTTGTAGAGAGCAGCAACTGTCACATGCAAATAAAATAATTAAAAAGAAAATAAGACATGAAATAAATATGTCAGTTTGTCTTTAAGGTCCTGTTCTAACATCTGAAGCCGCCCTTGCATGTTGCTTGTCAGGACCGTATTAATGGTTGCAGTTGTCACAGAGACAAAATTTCTAATTTTTAAGTTGTACCGAAAAAAAAGTCAACAAGAATAGCATTAAAGGAAAAATATAACAGGCCTCTAAAAATCATGTCCAAATAAATTCTGACTCCATTTCCACAAAATTCTAAAGAAAACATTGGGATTGGACATGGGGATAAATATTGGTCGATTGCCGATCCGCTGAAATTAACAGGCAGATTTATTGATGCACCTCTAATAGTAAAAGTAAATTCAGAGATCAGCAGCTCAGAGATCCGCAGCTCAAGATGCTTTCTTCTCGCGGTGGCAAGAAGAAAGCATCCTGAGCTGCATCCTGAGCAGCTTTGAACTACAAGCGGTTCAAACCACAAGCGGTTCAAAGCTGGTACACATGTTAGAAAACACTTGTACCTGGACATTGCAGCAAAAGATTGTTCCACATAGTTTTGTCTTATGGGAGCTGAACACATATACTAAGAAAGTTTGGAACCCTGTTCTGTTTTCCTTCTGGTTTCCATTATCCAGCGATGATTGGAAGTAGCGCTCAGTATGGTGAACCTGTGTCTGTCTCCGTAGGTACGATTTGGCGCAGAACAACTCCATCCGTGAGATCGAGGCCGTCCGAGCCCACGTCTCCCACTTACGAGAGGGCGTCCTGCGACACTGTGTGGTTGGTGACCTCAGTTTCCGGCCCAAAGCCGAACTCCAGAGCCTCCTCACCCACCTGGACCAGGTGGACACGGCCAAAAACCCGTGCATCAGAGAGGCCCGCCGCCGCGCCGTGGTCGAGGTCCAGGCTGTCATCACCTTCCTGGACCTCCGCGAGGCCCTGGTGTGCCGCCAGCCGGGTCCCGAGGAGCACCCGTCGCACCGGGCCGTGTGGCTGGTCCTGGGCAGCCTCTCCGACCTGCAGGCCCAAGTTCTGGGCTTTGACGGCAAGCGGGCCGACAAGAGCTACATGATGCTGGAGGAACTGCTGACCAAACAGCTGCTGGCGCTGGACGCTGTGGATCCGCAGGGCGACGCGTCCACCAAGGTGGCACGGAAGCAAGCGGTGAAGTTTGCCCAGAACATTCTCAACTACCTAGACATGAAGACGGACGAGTGGGAGTATTGATTAATCCCGGACCACGTTGGGTCGGACACGGTTGCAGGAATTAAAGGAGCTTGAAAATGGAGCGTCATCATTCCGTCAGCTGTAAATATTGCCTGAAATACCCAGAATCCACTGCAGCAGAGCTTTTTTTTTCTCTTTGTGGTAGTCAAGGCCAACCCATCTGAAACTCCTTTTGTGAAACACATTTTGACACGTATTTTTCTGTGTGCTCTTTGTGTGTGTGTGCGTGTGTGATTTGCTTGTTGCTGTCATTGTATTTGGTGTATGATAGTAGAAGCCTGCAGCCAAAGCACTGAGTAACGCTCGTTGTCTTCTCCTCCAGACTGCACTTCATATTGATAAAACGTTCAGTTAGTGATTGTAAAGCAGTGGCCTCTTTTATTAAATTGACTGTCAGTTGCTAATGGAGACAGCTGGTGATACGCTACCAGAGGCAGGGGTGGCTCATCCTGTATAACTAGAAAAACCAGGCAGTAGCTGTGTTTCCGTTCCAAATGCGTGCAAAACTTTGTCTATTGTGTTAGTGTCAAAAAAAAAACACAGGTTGCGGTGTTCCGATTAGATGAGACGCAATAAAAATCACACGTGAACAAGTTTGTTCATGCGGTAAGTCATCAAGATCCATGCCGCGCTTCCAACTTCTTCCTGTTGTCGTCTTTGTGGTTTTCACCAGTGGCAAAAACCACAAAGACGTGAGACGTGGTTCAACAATCTCCAGTTGTTGATCATGTGAATCAAAGAAAATGTTTCCTTTGCAATTTTGCGAAATAAACCAATATTTTTTCTAAAATACATCATCTTAGTATCAAAACTTTATAGAAAAATTAGTTTTTTTTTTAAATAGGCATGTTTCCAGTAAGCAAATTTATTTTCAAAATGTCAAATTGTGTAATTATATGGCCAATGAAAACACAGCTATTAGACATGCTCAATTTGACATTTTTAAAATAAATTTCCTTACTGGAAACAGGCCAATTTAAAAAGAATAACTCGTTTTTTGATAATGTTTTGGCACTAGGATAGAAATTAGTGTATTTCACAAAACTGCAATGGAAACATGTTTTTGCATCACACGACTCACATTATCAACAACAACCAGATGTTGCCACTGGCGCAAACCACAAAGAAGAAAACAGGAGGAAACAGAAAGATCATGGTGCTGCATATTTTTAATATCACTTGAACAAACTTATTCATGTGTGATTTTAACTTATTTCTTATTTAGTGGAAACACAGCAATTGCAAAATTGTGTGGGTTTTTTTTGTTGTTTTTTTACATCAGCAAAATATTGACGTTTTGTGCACATTTCTAATGAAAACGCAGCTACTTCAGGCTGATTTTACTGCATTTTCTACTTTACTACATCTTCAAAGGTCAGATTGCAGAAAAGCAAATGGATCTAATAACATATTAGACAGTAGGAGATTAGATTGCTAATCTACGGTCGTTCTCCACTAAAGAAGCAAGGATCTGAATTTTGGGGCCAACTTCTGATCTCTGATTTTTGTAAAGCTTTGACCTGCCGATGTAGATTTAGATCAGATCTGATTTCTCCCCTTGAGTTTTAATGTAGCCACATCTAATTACAGCATTCAGAATAATTTCTCCTTCACAGCAAGAAGGCCAGAAAAATCAGGTTATCTATCAGGAGGAGAGGCGACATCACACCACAGCAGTTGCTGTAAAATACAGTTTTGATCACTTAAGCATGCGTCAATCTTAAGGTGCAGGGGCCAAATGTGGGCCCCCCTAGTTTTTATGTGGCCCTCTAGTCTCCAGAGCAGAGGAATCTAAAGTGTCTCCCGGTGCCTTTTGCGGCAGGCGGTTGATGCAAATGGAGATTTTTATTTGTAACCAGGGAAAAACTTACAAATAAAAATCTTAAAAATGTTGGCTATGGTACAAAGTATTCAATAACCAAGCTTTTTGTATTCTCTTGTGAGACCTACATCTATTCAGCAGACTTGACGTTTTGCCCCTTGAGATAAAATGTTTGGATACCTCTGCTCCAGAGGGGCACATAAATAGAACCTCCAATAGAACAGCTTTGTGCTTGAATATAATTTTATCAAATTTAAGCAGTTTTTAATCCGTAAACAGCCATATAACATCAGTCAGTCCCTCCACAGTTTCTTTAGATTTATCGATCACAGAAATTCACACAAAATCAGCAGATATCCACATTTTTTGGGGCGCTAACGCAGAATTTTGAGTTTACTGCAAATTGTCGAAAACATTTTGTTTAAGAGATGCTAATCCTCACCTGCAGGTGGCAGTATTTCTTACTTTTAATACAATACTGCCTCAGAATTCATCAAGTTATAATCCACTATCAACAAAGCCACATTTGCCACCATATATTAGTGTAAATACGTCAAAATTCTTTGTAAATATTTCTAAATTAGCACCGAAAAATCTGTGATTCTGATAGCAAAAAAAGTCACAAAATCAATCACCATATCGTGGAGGGACCGCTCAATGTGGAAAGGGCTCAAGAAGTAAAGTTTCAAATGCAGAGACAGCTAGTTATTACTATTTTTAACAGCTGTTGATGCCTTTTATCAATATATTCTGGACAACTGGCCCTTTGAGAACATTTAAAGTAAAGGACAGTCATTGAAAACCACCTTTAGCATCTTATGTTAGCAATTAGCATGATAAGCTACCAAACCAGTAGCTTCAAAAAGATTCCCATATTCGATGACAGGCAGAGTGAGGTTACAACTAGCTCAAACGGAGAAAACAGAGCGACTTTGCTGCTAAGCTTTCATGTTATCAGCCCACGTCTCGCTCTCTCACAGATTTTATTTTCTAAGCAAGCTAAAAGAAATGGTGTGTTTCAAGTCACCGACCTGTCCGTGACTCCCGAGTCTCGGTTTTGGGCCCAGGCCCGCCGTAGCGCCGAAACTCCACTCGAAAAACACAACCTAACAGTTGACAAAGAAGCACTAAAAATCTATTTTAAGATTACTTGGAAGTCATGGAAGAATGTTCTTTTTCTTATCTTTTCTTTTTTAAGCAGAAAGCAGGATGTTGCAGAGATGTTAGACTTCAGTTTTAGCTGCATCTCTTGTCGTCTGTTCTCAGATGTTTGTCCTGACCGTGATATGATCACATAAGGCTGGAAATAGATCAGATATGAATCCTTTCAGGAGAAGCGAGGCGATATTTCGGCGTTGCTGCTTCTGTGGCTTCTCGTCTGTATGTTTGTTTCTACCCACTGCTTTCTGTTGACGAAGGAGCGCGACTGAAGCCTTTTGGGGAAATTGGACAGAAAGAGACCGAGGCGACGATATCCGCAGGACTGGCGTGTAGGGGCGGAAGCTTGGGGGCCCCGCTGGAGGGCCCTCGGCAGGGAGGCACTGACGGAGATCACAGTCGACAGAACCTTCTAGAAACTTCTCAGAGCTGCTGGAGAAGGAGGAAGAGAGAGAAAGGACGTGTAGAGAAGTCTGAAGCTGTGCCTTTTTACTTTTCAGCCTTTTTTTTACCCATCAGTTTGTATAAGACAGTGTTTTAGTGCAGCAAAAATAGAACGCGTCTTTTATGGTATGCATCAATGCACTAGAATAGGACACCAAGTACTGAATGTGTTTTATTGAGAGAGCACTTTGGCCAGTATCACGTCATGTGTGCACTGGTCGGAGTCTATTTTTTTTTTTTTTGTCTTCTCTCCCCCCCTTTTTTATATATATAAATGCGTATTTATTTCCCAACAAAGTTCCAATTAGACTGGCACCTTAATCAGGCAACTATACGAGTGCTTTCTCCTACGGAGTCAACTGTAGCTCAGTAATCTACTGACAGAACCATTTATCATTAGTTGGAGTGCCGCAAATAAGATTCAGTGTTCTGTAAAAATATTCATACCTCCTGGACCTTTTTCACAAACGTTACAAGCCACAAATGTCAATGTATTTTATTGGAATTTTAAGATAGGGAACAACACAATATTTAGATTTATTTATATAATTTATATATTAGGGATAGGATATCCCTAATATATAATCGGTATCCACAATAACCGATGTGGATACCAATGTTACCAATTTGCTAACATGGGTATCAGTGGATGTCAGTAGATAGTTAACATATCGGTATCGGTCCAACAAGTAAAACTGGGCCGATGTTACGGACTGATGTTAAGTTCCATTTTGTTGCCTTTTGTTTATGTGTTTCAGGAGGGGGACAGGATGGGTTTGGTCATTTGGTATTTAAGTGATAGCGATGCAGTGAAGGACTGTGGGGCGTTTAACCAAAGCAAGCAGTGTTGAAAATATGGAGAAACAATATATTATATCTGCGCTTATCAGTCAAAACAGCAATATTAATGTCGGATATCAGTATCTGCCAAAATTTGCTCATCAGTGCATTAAGTAATACAATTTTTTTCCTAACAAATGAAAGTTTCAGAAGCATTTTAATGCACTTTGTATTTACTCTGATGCCCCTAAGTTAAAACCTGTGCACTGCTTATGACAAGACAATCCACTTTCCAAATCTGACAGAGTGGCACTTCTCGTCACCATGGAAACACCATCCCCATGTTGATGCATGTTAGTGGCAGCATCATTCTGTGGGGATGTTCTTCAGCAGGCTTTTAGAATCTGTTCAGAGATATAAATTGAACTCAAATTAAAAAATAAAGAAGCTGATTTAGATTATTAATCACATTTCTTAATATATTTAATTATTAATTAGATTAGTTTGTGGCAGCACTTGAAAGCTGTTCTCCATCCAGTATTACTAAACTTCAGCTATTTTTCAAATAACAGTTTGCTTCACTTTCAGGGAATGTGAAAAAGTTCCAGTGGTTTGAAAACCTCCCCAAACTTCCGTATAAACATATAGGATAAATTCAGCCTCTTTATTTCAAAGTGATGTCTGCACTCCCTACATCGAAGTGCTTTTTCTTTTTTCTTTTCCTTTTTCTTTTTGGCATGACTGTTTACAGCTGAGTTTCGTATTTAGGTCACTGAACTGTTTGGAAACGCAGTGGAGTCTGCTGTTTATACACCAAACCAACATTCACTGCTGTTTATACACCAAACCAACATCCAGTGCAGGTTCAGTTTATTTATGTGAAATGCAAATTAGAGGTTTGTGCAAATATGCAGAAAAACTGCATTTATATACACGAGGCACACCATGTGATGGGCTATAGCTTCATAAAGTAAACTAAACTAAACTCCAGCCTGGGCTTTGAAATGTACAACAGGCCAATCTGCAGATACACTGTTGACGTTTTTGCTTGAAATGATATAAACGGGACAAAAGTACAGCATAAAAATCCTTTTTAAAAACATCTAATCTCCTCTTAAAAATAAATGTTTTGAGTTATCACTCCCCCCAAATGTTACATTTATTGCACTGAAAAACAAATTTGGTCAAGAGAAAAGCATTTAATAAAAAAAGAAAAAGTCACAATCTNTCTCGGAGGCTCATAATAAATGTCAAACTAAGAAGCTTCCGTTCCGCGCACCGCCTGTTGCTGCTAATCAAAGATCGTAGATCCACGTTCTTTGAGCCAATTTGGCAAAAATTGGTCGGGACTTTTTCATATCCCGTGAATATTGGTCGGGACATGTCCCTACCGTCCCTACCCAAACCTACGCCCATGGGTCCAACAAGTAAAACTGGGCCGATGTTACGGACTGATGTTAAGCTCCATTTTGTTGCCTTTTGTTTATGTGTTTCAGGAGGGGGACAGGATGGGTTTGGTCATTTGGTATTTAAGTGATAGCGATGCAGTGAAGGACTGTGGGGCGTTTAACCAAAGCAAGCAGTGTTGAAAATATGGAGAAACAATATATTATATCTGCGCTTATCAGTCAAAACAGCAATATTAATGTCGGATATCAGTATCTGCCAAAATTTGCTCATCAGTGCATTAAGTAATACAATTTTTTTTCCTAACAAATGAAAGTTTCAGAAGCATTTTAATGCACTTTGTATTTACTCTGATGCCCCTAAGTTAAAACCTGTGCACTGCTTATGACAAGACAATCCACTTTCCAAATCTGACAGAGTGGCACTTCTCGTCACCATGGAAACACCATCCCCATGTTGATGCATGTTAGTGGCAGCATCATTCTGTGGGGATATTCTTCAGCAGGCTTTTAGAATCTGTTCAGAGATATAAATTGAACTCAAATTAAAAAATAAAGAAGCTGATTTAGATTATTAATCACATTTCTTAATATATTTAATTATTAATTAGATTAGTTTGTGGCAGCACTTGAAAGCTGTTCTCCATCCAGTATTACTAAACTTCAGCTATTTTTCAAATAACAGTTTGCTTCACTTTCAGGGAATGTGAAAAAGTTCCAGTGGTTTGAAAACCTCCCCAAACTTCCGTATAAACATATAGGATAAATTCAGCCTCTTTATTTCAAAGTGATGTCTGCACTCCCTACATCGAAGTGCTTTTTCTTTTTTCTTTTCTTTTTTCTTTTTGGCATGACTGTTTACAGCTGAGTTTCGTATTTAGGTCACTGAACTGTTTGGAAACGCAGTGGAGTCTGCTGTTTATACACCAAACCAACATTCACTGCTGTTTATACACCAAACCAACATCCAGTGCAGGTTCAGTTTATTTATGTGAAATGCAAATTAGAGGTTTGTGCAAATATGCAGAAAAACTGCATTTATATACACGAGGCACACCATGTGATGGGCTATAGCTTCATAAAGTAAACTAAACTAAACTCCAGCCTGGGCTTTGAAATGTACAACAGGCCAATCTGCAGATACACTGTTGACGTTTTTGCTTGAAATGATATAAACGGGACAAAAGTACAGCATAAAAATCCTTTTTAAAAACATCTAATCTCCTCTTAAAAATAAATGTTTTGAGTTATCACTCCCCCCAAATGTTACATTTATTGCACTGAAAAACAAATTTGGTCAAGAGAAAAGCATTTAATAAAAAAAGAAAAAGTCACAATCTGGTTCTGGAAGTGTGTGCACACCCCTAAACTAACATTCAGATGCAATCGAAGCATTCAAGACTTTTTGAGTTCACTTCTGTTAGTCACACTAAACCTGATTAACCTGAAGTATTTTAGTATCACTGTGAGTCCAAACATAGTCCAAACTCGTGTAATTTCATAAACAGGTGCAGCCGTCCACCTGTGCAAGCCTTCCTCGTTCCTCAGTTTGATTTATTTCTACTCTAGTCTTGACTAAATCGTCTTTTTAAG
>NW_006800303.1:36727-68414 GCF_000485575.1 Poecilia formosa | reverse complement strand
GTGTAATTTCATAAACATGTGCAGCGTCCACCTGTGCAAGCCTTCCTCGTTCCTCAGTTTGATTTATTTCTACTCTAGTCTTGACTAAATCGTCTTTTTAAGAAATATTTACAGGACAAATAAAGCCTAAGTACGGTGTATTGGTTCAAAGCAACTTTAAAAGATTTCAACAAGTGAAAGAAATTCAACCTGTCAGATGGTCCCACAGTGTTTTGGGTGAGCAGACTTCACAAACCAGTAGTTGTTGTTTTCCTTGGTGTGGTTGCTGACAGGGTGAATGTACATTACAGGGTCATATCTCCTGATGGTTTTCCCAAAACTGCCGAGACCCGACTGCGTCTTAATACATAGTAAAATCATATCTCATAAGATCATTGTTTATCTGCTGCAGCCACGTTTTGGCCTCCAGTTTTTCCTGTGTGTCCAGACGAATGTTGCATCGTTTGCAAGCCATGCTTTTTGCTAATCACACATGACAAACTCACACACGGCCTACACGCACTTTTTTCTACCTAATTCACAAAACAGTCATGGGGAAAAGAAAGTACACCCTCTTTTATTCAAAGTTTTTACCTTTGAGGAAACTCTGGCTGTACAATGAGTTCAGGCCTCAGGCTGAACTGTATCCTCTCCCTGGTTTAGCAAATAATGTCAACATTATAAGTGAAAATCAAAGTTCCTGCTTTGATTGAACAAGATTTTAAAGGGGAAGTACCTGCTACTAATCAAAGAACTCAATTGGATGATCAGAATTCTGATCTTTTGCTCAGAAGTATGACAGACTCTTAGAAAATAGGAATTTACGTCTAGTTGTTGGTCTGGGAGATACCGGTGTGAAGGGAACAGCAATAACTGTAAAGAAGCAACTGTTGTTGCCTGAGAGAGTTCATGAGGTCATTTCCAAAACGTCTATCATTTTGAAGTGAGAAATATTATTTTCAAGAGGAAAACACTTAATGTCTGGCAAAATTCCTACTGTGCTCAGAGAAATAAAAAAAATCAACAGCTTCACAAATTTAGTACAAATTTAATAACAGGTTACAGAAGAGGATTAGTGCCACTAAAAATAAAAAGTTTTTTTTTTTTTTTTTTCAAAATTCCGACATCTGAAAGTCTTAAAGAATGAGACAAAATTCTTCCTCTACAACAAACAGAAAACATCATCTGAGAGTTAATCCTCCTGAAGCGTCGAGGCTTCAAAGGAAAAGAGGGCGTGCTTTCCTTTTACTCGTGGCTTCACAAAAATGTCCTGTTTACTTCGTCCTGCTGCCTGCTTGTGTGCATTACTTGTTTTATAATTTAGCATTTTCAAACATTGCAGTGAAACAGATTTATAAGTTGTGCTTCCTAAAGAGTTTAAAGGACAAGATGGAAGGTGGAAGAGAAGAAACAACATAAAGTGGCGGATTTAGTTGAGATCGTTTTCCTGTTTACAGTCTTTTATTTACTGTCAGGATAACCTACCTGTAAGAATGTTGATCATTATCATTAACAGAGACTTTGAAGTGTAGATTAGACAAACAGGTTTATCTCAATAATTTAGAATATTATTAAAAAGTCCATTTACAAACCCTTTATTTAGATTAATTCCACACATTTTGTTTTTATATTTTCTTGTAAAATATTATAATTTTCTGCTCACTGCTGATGAAAACATAACATTTATCTGCTTAGAATATAAAAATGTTATGTAAGAAACATTAAAAGGACATTTTTAAATGTGGGCTTAATGAGTATGTTTTTATAACGTGTCTCATCAGAACACAGATACTGATTTACTGAGACAGACCTGTAAACTTTGCTTTATAACCTAATCAATCTGAGCCAGTATTCAAACATTTATCCCAAAGATTTTATATGAATATAAAACCCCAGTGTTTTACCACATCAGATCACTGGTGTGTTATTTATTTAAGGAGTTTTTTGGGTTTTTTCTCTTTCTTTTCCACCCACTAACAGCTTCCTGCTTGTTAAGAGTCTGAACTTGGCAGGGGAAGTCCATTAAAGTGTAGTTAAAAACTCCAATCCAGATGGGATTCAAAGCCAAGGCCTTCAGTTCAGTTATTTACACGGAGCAAACAGTTTAAAGGTCAGATTTGACTCCACTCAGCTCAGTGTAGTCTTTAATGTCGGGTCTGTTTTTTTTGTTTTCTTACACTCACCGCCTTGCAAAAAGTATTCATGTCTTATGAACTTTTTTTATTTTGTCACATTTGCAACAGCAAATGTCAATGTACTGTTTTAGAATTTCATTCAATAGGGCAACACAAGGTAGCACACAAATCTGAGTAAAAATAGACAGATACGTTTTACATCCTAATAAATACAAACTGAGAAGTGTTCTGTGCATTGTATTCTGATATTCATAAGTGAATTCCAGTACAAGTGATTTCCCAAAGATGACTAATAAGTACTTAACAGAGTCCATCTGTGTGTGTATTGTTCTGCAAGGTTCTGATTAAAGGGGGCTACGTCCAAAAGCATGCCACACTTTACAGATTAGAAAAAAAAGGGAGAAAGTCGTCTCAATTTTCTCTCCACTTTACAATGACTTTTGGTGGTTTATCACATCGAATACGACAAAGTCTGTGGGTGTAATGTCATAAACCATGGAGGGGCGTGAATACTTTAACAAGGCATTGCAGTAGCACCATGTGTTATTAAAGAATGACAGGAAATGCCTCAAGTTTGAATGATTGTGAAGCTACAAAAGGCCAGACTGGATTTATCTGACTGTAAAAGTTGAATCCAACATTCATTACTTTCTCTTTTATGAGCCTCAGAAGAACAATGTTTGAAAAGACAATTTTAAATGTCAAACACGGTTCAATAATGGATGCTTAAAGTTGGTCTCCAAGCTAAATATTTCATCTGAAGGAGGCAACATTTGTATTTTTATGGTGAGGTCAAATTTAAATGGGACTTTGGTGCATCACCGTTGCTTACTGTTTCAGTCTGATGATTTTATAGTCTATTTCTTTCTGGGTGGGGAGCAGTAAAAAAAACAACAACAAAAAAAACAGGAATCTATTTTCCTAATGAAGCCAGTTTCTAACAGCCTTGCATTTCTGTCTGCAAACACCATTATCCCCTTAAGAGGTGGCTGGAGTCCTGCGTGTAGTTGATTCCTCCAAATACCTGATGTTAAGTTGCCTTTAACTGCACTGACTGTCACAGGTGTTTGATGTGTTTTTTTTTTTTTGTTTTTTTTTCCAAAAGCTGCGCTTGTACAAAAAGCACACCGCTACCGGACTGAGCGTGTCGTGTGAATGCTCCATGGATGGTTGTGTTTCAGATTTGTATTCCCAAATTCCAAAATAAAGATGGACTTATTCTGGATGCTTCGTCTCTCTTTTCCCAAACCTGCTGTTTTATCATGCTGCAAGAACCTCAGAAAACTTCAGACTATTTAAGATTCCTTCTACACACAGCGATCAGAAAGATGGTTCACAGTGAACTCGTATTAAAGTTTTAGTTTTTCACCAGGAGATGAAGAGCTTGATTTTGTTAAATTTGTCGCAGAGGTTTTGCTCAATAAATTAACCATCAAAGTTGGAAAAAAAGTTACATGTTGCCACCAGAGGGCAGCATTCTCTCAGCAGAGGAGTCTTGTGCACCAAGCGTTAAACTCACAAGCTTTCCCAGTAAACTCAAATATAGAATATAAAATACATAAAACAGATTTAAAATACTGTACTGCAAGGGCAACATATGGACATAAATACAGTGTAGTTATTTAAAAAAACACACACACAATGGAGTCTAATCCAAAGGAATATGCATCTGAGTTGGCTAATTTAAAAAATAACTATCTACAGAACTTATCATTTTATTCATGTTCGATTACAGATGTTTTTCTTTAGGTTTCAAATGAGAATACCTACAGAATGAACCCGAGTCCTCTCATCGGTAATTCAGATTTTTCAGTGACTTAATCTGTGCAGCTTAAACTTGCAAACAATGTTTCATTTTTAAACATTTCCAATTAGAGGAAATGCTGAATATTTTTAATATGCTACACAAAAACAAATTCATATTTTTTTTAGTTCAAGTCTTCCTCACATGAGGACAAATAATTTAAAAAATTGACCCAAACATGTTGCTGTAGATCACATCTCTGCCACAAGGGGGAGACACAGGCTCCCCTGTGAAGAGGTAAAAACAGAGGTTTCTGTTGTTGGCTGCTTCAATCCGTCTCTTCTTGAGGTTCCTCAGTCAGAGCAGTGTTTCTCTGTTTCTATTCTCTGTTTTCTATTTTCTCTGAGAATCCCATGACACAGTGACTCACAGGAACACATGGAAAATATGAAACAAACTATGATCTCTGGGCCAAAGCTCCTCTACCAGCTCTGTTTATAGCCGATTTAAATAAACTAACCCAGTGAGAAGAAGACCTACTGAATCCCACATTTAGGCCTGAGTTGTTGGAAGCTATGCTCTTTGAAAATCTGCAGGACTTCTGACAGACCATATTAAAGTCCCGTCTGAATGTTTAACCTAAAGGTTGTGGAGTCATAGGGTGTGAATTAGATCCAGGAGAGTCACTGAGTGGAAGCAGAGCTCCACTGACTAACTTGAATGTAACATTATTCACCAGTCTGTAATATAAACTATATTTTGGCCTGTTTCTTTCTTTTTTTGGGGGGGGGCTCTTGAGTTGGTCCAGAGCCCAGACTGTGTGGAGGTGACATTAAAGCTGAATATTCTACTCTCATATTAAGAGTGAACTTTCTGCCCGGTATTTGAGGAACACTGTTGGATTTTGATGTGGTTTTCCTTGTGTGACACTATAAAAAACAACTTAAAGGGGCAGTATCATGTAAAATCAACTTTTTTTAGCTTTCCATCATGTTATAATGTTGTTCCCTTAAAATCATATCTGGAATGTTATCTTGATTCTTTCTTGCATGTTTGAGAAATCTCCCATGGCAACCATTCAGCTGTGCAAATGGACCTAGCCCCGCCTACAAGGCGCAGCTCCTCCTCTGAGCTGCAGTTTCCAAGCTTCTAAGCTTCCGCCTCACCGAGCAGCTGTCCTCAAAGACTCCCCCACTCAGCTCCTTCAGACTAGCTAGCAGATGTTAGCAAACTGCACATCTCCTGAGCTCATTACTGGAGGCACTTGTCAGTGTAACGCTGATAAAAACGTTTTTTAAGAGTTAATAAAGAAGCTGTGTATTGGTGACTTCCTGAAGCTTTCAGAAAGAGCAGGAGTTTTTAAAGTAAGCAAAAGGAGCAATAAGAGAATGACGTTGCTACAAAATACTTAGAAACTTGAAGTGTGGAGTTTCAGTCCAGACAAAATGACAACGAAGTGTTTTGTCCTGTTTTCTGGTCAGGAAAACAACACACTCCTGTGCTGGTAGCAGCCAATAACATGTCACTGCGAGAGTCAAATGAAGCATGACTCTGAAATATTTATGAGTTTTCCATACCTGCTTGATCCTGTGACTAGTGACCTGCTGCAGTCAAAGAGGTGGTGAGTGACGCAGACACTGGGACATGACTCAGACATGAACAATCACATCCCATCTGCAGTTGGTTCATGCTATACACTGCCTGTCCAAATAAACAGTCACCACCTGAATTTAACTGAGCAAACAGGTACAGGCTTCCTATTGGACAGCTACTGCATGGACAACGTCTTAAGTTATTTAATCCCAGTGGCTTCTCGTTTCTTAAACAACCATGTGGGAGGATGCATCCTGTGGTCGTAGAAAACATTTTAGCCTGTTTAAGAAGGGTCAGATCGTTAGCGTCAAGCAGAGAAAACATCTCAGGAGATTCAGAGATGAATCTTGGAGAACTGTTCAATGCAAAACACTGGTCAACAGCCAAGAAGTCTGGGGTTTCCCAACTGTTTTAGGGTCATTTTGATGAGATGAATCCAAAAATCACTTTTGGTTTTTGCTCAATCAGGTCAACTTTCTGAACTATGGAGCAACATGAGTATCAAAATGCATGACTTGTTCTGACATCTGGATCAGTTTCCTGAGAATCTGATCAATGATTGATGAGCAGGAGGAGAGATTCCATCAGAGCAGAAAAGAGACGGAGAATTTTACACAATGACGATGTAATGTTCAATTTACATGTACTATGTACTTACCCCTATTAGTGTTTATTATCCAATTTATAGGAATCACAGTTTGTAACATTTAATAAATACACTCTGTCTGAAAACCTTTTTTTTTCCTAAAAGCACTAGTGTATTTTGTCAAAAGTTAACACTATGAATGTGTTAATCTAACATAGAACGGTGTAAAGTCGAAGGTGGTCCAACAAAATATTAATATGACCTATTGGTTTTTTTCAGTAACAAATTTCTCTTTTGACCAGGTGGTGAAAGACATTCAAACAAAGCTGCATAAATCAGACCATGTAACATGTTGTTACGTTTCCCTGATGCTGATGGCCTACAGCTGCTCTCAGAAAAACATCTTCTTAAAAAGCTTTCTGCCTGTTGAACTGAGGAACCGTATGGAAGACCAAAACCAAGGAAAAGGAAATGAACTTGACATGACCAGAAGAGTTCAAATGAACCTCTTTAAGGAGGCGGAGCAAACCAAACTAAAGTCTGAAAACATCACTCTGAGGCACTACAGATCCTAAATCAATGTAAACTACAAGAACTGAATCTGTTTTCTTCAGTCTGCTTTGATTGGCCCCTTGTGTTTTCCCTCTGAAGTTCAGTCATTCTGATCACTAGTCCAGGCTGCTGCTCTGTGTTGTTATCTTGCAGTTATCACAAGGTTAAACGCTCGCAGGTTAACTTGTCTTGGTGTGTTTGGTGTCCAGCAGAGATTAGACCGGAGATTAGGAAGGTCACCAGGCCTGTGTCTCCTATAGACTGCATATGACACCATAGTTCCTCATTTAGACATGTTATCATCACCAGCTGATATGAAAACCTCTAACAATTCTGTCATGTAAGCTAACTCAGATCAATAGTAAATAGACAGGATGGCTAAATGGCAAATAATTAATTAACTGAATATTTTTGAATGATCATTTTATGCCAACACTGAAGTGCTGTAACAATTTTAATCAGCTGTAACACAGTATTAAGTTGGGGTGTAGGGCTGATGACTGTGAAGTAATGTCAAAACAGTGGATTTCATGAATGTTAACGTAAACTGTTTTTCCTAAAATGATATTTCCCCCTCTGTGTTTCTCCTCTGAGCTGTGCAGAGCGTCTGCAGGACACAGGAGGAGTTTTCAGGGCTGCAGAATGTGACAAAGACTCAGCTGACAGCTCCGTGACGTCAGAGCAAGGCAGTACAAAGCCTCGCCTCCGACCTCTGAGAGTTCACCGCTGATAACACACACACACACTCAGCTCTGGCCTGCCTGATACAAAGAATCATGGTACAACACACACCCTACAACCAGACAATGCCTCCATCCGTGTGCGTTCGCAGACGACATGCAGGACAGGGAATTTACACAAATACATAATCCAGCTCTACCAAAACGAGGCCCTAATTATGCAAACGATGGACTGTCCAGGCCCTTAATGGCCCCTGCTGTGTTCCCATTTCCACTGATGGAACATGTCCAGCTACGTCTGCCAACGGTTGCAGGCAATCTGAGCAGCGGCGCTCTCATCAGCTGACCCGAACCTCTGATTAAGCCTCCTCCGTTGTTCCCTCCAGTGACCGCACACATTTAAAGGCCTGGCAGGGATCCAGAACGAGCCGCAGGAATGCCAGTGAAGTTCCACAGCAAGACGAGGGGAGCCGGGCGTTAATGAGCTTAGTTCCCAGGAAAACAACAACAACTGTCCCATCAAGTTCAGCAGACAGGTGGAGAAACCCTGAAGCAGTTTTTTTTTGTTTTTTTTTTGTTGTTAAAACTGAAGATCTCTTTCATACATCTGGTTCTGAGTTTGGGGTAGTTTGAAGTTTCCAGTGAACTGAACGAATGAATCAATAAGAGGATTTCAGAAACAAACATCCTGTCTCTCCATTCACACCTCAAATATTTGATCCTATTCACTGTAAAACTTAATAAGTTCTCCTTACTTCAAAAGTAGATGCAAACTTGTTGCCTCAAAGTGTTTTGTCTTCATTAAATTAAGCTGAGTAACATTAACTTGTGCAGTTTTTGTGAGCATAATTTTTGTTAATTTAATAAATCTGAGTATGCAGCAATTACTTAAACACCTGAAACATTATTTTTTCTGAAGGCATTTTCTTAAACTTAAAAGTACTAACATAAAAATGACTGGCTCCTGCTTTATATGTGTTCATCTACTCAACCTTTACCAGAACTTACAAAATACTTAGTTTAATCACTTCTTTTCAGCACAAACATTCACGATCATATGAATACTCATGAAAATGAACATGCACCTGACGCATGGTGCATTTTTATGTATTTAATGTAAATACCATAAATAGCTGTACTGCTCTGAAAGTATCAGCTCATTCTTGATGAACTGACTGCATAGATTAAGCTTGTTCACCTCAACCATCTTAAAATGAATCTTGGTGACAAATATTATAGTTTTTTTTATTTTTATTAATTGCTGGTACTGGTGGAACAATGCATTGTGGGATACCTTGCTGGCCAACCCCGACTGTCACATACCCTTCCAGATTAATTCAAATGAACCAAGTTCATTTTGAAAACATTTTTACCTCAACAGGCTCTCCAAGTATTTACGCTAAAAATAACTATCTAAATAAAAAACACGTTAAATGAACTGAATTTATTTATTTAATTAAAGTCAAGTACGATTTAATTATAGTTTAATTGAGTGTTAGCAATTAAACAGACTCAGGTCAGGTGAAGAGGCAGCTTGTTATTTATATAATGTTTGTTAAAACTGAACAAATCTAACTCTGCTGTTTCTGACAGCTGGTTAGAAACATTGATTTTAATACTGTTACAGGCGTTCCCAGTCCAGAAATGATGGATTCCCATTTATTACTTCCACTTCCTGCAGAGATCGGTCAGATTGATTCCATCCAGATGGTCTGAATGATCAGCATGTCGTCAAGTTCTCCACAGGTCTGGTACTGACCCAAATGTACAGGACAAACATCTAAAACATGCACAAAACTGGGAGGTTACACTCTGAAAATATTTCATATTAAAATAGTTAAGGTCACACTCTTCAGGAAGTATTAAGTATTAATTTCTCATGTGTATATATGCATGAACACTATCAGTAAATCTACAAACCAGCAAATGTCAGTGTATTTCTGAACCAATGTTGTTTTTGTTTTGTACTAATTAGCCGTGACACTAGAATTGACTGCTCCTTGTTTCTAATCAATATTTCATACTGTAATGAGATATGAGATGCCAGGCAGGATGGAAACTTGGTTTGCTGTGTCATTGTGGGGGAAACTGGTACAAACTTTAATCAGGTTACATTTTAACAGCACCACTCAATTTATTATTTACTTTCCTGCTTCGTCAGCTGCTTTTTACCTCCTGTTACTGTTATAAAAATAATTGTAAAATAAATGTCTACACATTGCAATACCCATCTGGCCGAAAGCATGCCTTCATTTAGAAAAATATTCATAAGGATTATAGCATTTAGGAGATTTTATCCTATTAGGATCATAAATATTTAAAGCAGTATTTCATCTAATCAAATCGATAGCTATTAATAATAATACAGAACGTCAACATTCAATTTAAATTTCATTAATTGGGTCACAATTAGATTCAATATTGGTTTAAATACTTCTAAATTCCTTTAATAATAAGTACCACACTGAAAATTATGTCTAATTTTAAGTATCACATAAAATAAATAATTTTATGTAATTTTTAAAACATTTTCCTGCCCATATTAAAAACCATGGTGGCATAGATTACTTTAACAGTACATACATTTTTGAGCAGTAAGATATCTGAAAATAAAACACTCTGGCTCAATATGGAGTACAAGACAGTATTGTATTTAAATGGAAGTAAGTAGTAAATAACTTTTACTTTTTTTTGTTGAAGTAATATTTTTGTTTGCGAATATAAAGAAGAAACAAGACACAGAACACAGAATGCGAAGTCAACATTGTGATTCTGACACACACTCCTCACCAGTAGGTGGTGGTAAACCGCCAATAAACTCAAGAAGAAGACTACGCTTTCACATCCAGGTGTTTTGCATCATGTTACATGGGGCTCATATATCGCAATCCACAGTTTTGATAATCGATACAGAATTGTAAAAAATAATAATTGAATTGTATCAATTAATGGATATCTGTATCCACCCTAACTGGTAGAACTTTGAAAATACCACTGCAGGATTTGTTTTTAATAGAACCTGTTTTTAATTTTAGCCACATCTGCTGCTGTATTCTGGATTATCAATATGGCTATCAGCCCAAATCATCATATCGATGCATCCCTTATTAAAACCAAATATTGAACATCGCACGTTTTAGTTTCTGACATTTTTAAAGGTTACCAGAAAACAAAACAACTATTCATCGAACTGTTTCCAATGTCTAACTTTTTTTTAAATGAGATTTCTTTTTATTATTTAAAATTAACAGGTAAGTCTGATTGAGACCCAAAGTGTCAGAGCTGGAATTACTGGAGACTTTCAGCGCTAAATGCTCACTACCAGTCAGCTGAATGACAATAATTCTTTTTCTCTGGATCAACCACTCATAGTTGCTTTTTTAATGACAATTTATAATAAGTGTTATTTTCCTCATGTCATTCACATTTTGACATCATGAGACACCTTGCAGTCACATTTTAAGGTTTTCAAATGGAATGTTACTCTACGTTCTTTTTCTTTTTTTTTTTAAAGACTTGGCATTTTTACAAGATTTTTTTAAAGAAAGTAGCAATGAGGAGACCAGGAGTAACACTGGAGGAGCAGCAAGAGTTTCAAACATCTTGTTGTCTCTTAGAGCTTACACATGCGATCTGTAAGTCCATGTTATGAAAAATGAAATCCAACATATATGTCTGTTGAATTGTGTTATGTGAGTGTTGATGCTTCCACACAGCTGCAGCAGAGAAGCAGCTGTGCAGCCCTGCAGCATTCCGTAAAGCAAAAGCCTCTTGGTTTCACTCGGAAACAACTTCAGGTCTGATGTGTTTGTAAGCTGTGGCAGAATGTGATGCTTCTGTAAGAGCTTTACACAAGCAACTTAACATGCTCACAGCTTTAGCGCTCTCAGCCTCTAATCTGATCACTGCTAATTTTCCTTTCTCTCCTCCCTGGGATTACAGAGCTCCATGAACCTAAAGAGGCCTGTGTGGAGCACACAGGGTCAAAGGAAAGCAGAGTGCCACACACTCTACACAAACAGACAGTTTACTGAAGTCTAATATGGAGCAGTGGTCATTTTGTAAGGGTGGAATAATTATGATGGGTGCAGAGAAACAGCAACTAAAAGCTTTTCTGCATCAATATGAATACAGGAGTTCAAGTGAATGTTTTTTTTTCAAATCTCATTTAAACATGCTTTCATCTATTTCAGCTCAAACAGCTTTAGATGTCAAAAAGGGTATGAAAAAATACTAAATGCTAAAAACTAAATTGTTGCATCACTGCCTCCATCTCCATAAGATCTTCCTTCATAGCTGGACCTGCAGAGGGCTGATGCTCCTCCTCTTCCTCATATGGCCGGCCCAGCTGCATGTTGGGGTGTCTTGAACAGCTCTTCATTTATGGAGCTAAATTAGGGCCAAATGTTTTCGTAATTAAAAAGACAAAAATAAAATAAAATAAAATAAAATAAAATAAAGTTGTAATAGAAAAAGTAAAACTTGAAATTGAAAACTTAAGTTTGCCCCCTATGCAAAATTGGGGCCAAAAGTCAGAAGCAGAAAAAAAAACTGATCTGAAATTGAAAAAAATAAATAAATTGTACTTGTAAAAAACAAACGTTTCTGAAAACATAAAATGTGGAGCTGAAAAAAAAATATTCAAATATTGTTACCTTTCTTGAATAATGGCCAATGTCAATTTTTGCCAAAAGTGATTTTGGCAAAAGACTTAGGACATTATCTTAGGCGAAGGAAAAAAATTAAATTAATAATTTCTTCAAAAGCCTTCCAGAATTAAATCAATATCTTATTTGAACTGAGGGTTTGAGTGGGGGGGTGGGGAGGCAGCACATTTCCCTTTAATTTGAATGCATGATTGTATTTTTCAAGTTTTCATTAAAAAAAAAATTGCACCTAAATTTGACTTTTAGTTTTTCTATTATAATTTTGGTTTTCAAATTAATATAACATTTGGCCCTAATTTAGCTCCATACTCCTCCTGCGAGGCGGTCAGCTCCCAGAGTTCCGGACTGGTCTCCAGTGAGGTCTCAGCGCGCGGCTCAGCTGTTCAGAGGACAAGCTGATTAAGTGGCGGGATTTCCAGCAGATCAGAGCTGCTATTCCCAGCCTGGTCCGCCAGGATTACCTCCTCCGTTCAGGGAGCAATTTAGCTTCATGTTATCGTCCACCAAACCATTACTGCGACATACAAAAGTATTTACTCCCCTCTACCTTTTTCATATTGCATCCCCATATTAAATCCAGGTTTTTTATGAAGGCCTCACCCAGCCAGCATGCCTAGGTGGGCCCCATGTGGGGACAAGGAGGGCAGACTATATGGGTCCCATATGGGTTTGTCCGCGGGTTCCACGATGGCCTCAGGTAAGTTTATTAAACTTAGCAGCATTTATATACAGGATATGAAAAGCAAACTGTCTGCTGTAGAGAAATAGAGAGTTGAGTTCTAAAACAATATTCTGACATTTAAGCTAAATGAATTATAACTCTGGAGGAGCTGTAAAGAGCAACAACTCCAGTTGAATAATTTATCAACACAACTATTAATCATGCATTCTACAAATTTAGCATTTGAGGAAACACAAAAATAGCAAAAGATTTACATTAGGGGTGAGCGATATGCAAAGTGTTACCATTATATTTTGCAGTAATATTGTGATAATAAAAGTGATAATTGTATGACTGTCTGTGTCACAACACAGACAGTGTTGTGACACAGACAACATTTGCTCATACAAATATTTGTATTTGTATTTGTATTTGTATGAGCAAATACAAATATTGCTCATACAAAACATTCCCATTTGTATTAAAGCTTCTTTAGGACACCAGTCACATAAAGAAGTATGATTTTCACTATTCAGCTGCTCATTGTAACTTTATTTAAAATTTATTGGTATTTATTGACACTTTTATTCAACAAACAGTTGAAAAACTATCAATCCCAACAATAAGGACAGTTTCAGAGGGGATGGGGGGATATATATCATTAATTGGAATGTATGACAACAATAAGTCAAAATCTTATAAGAAATGTATCACGATAAATGATAACACAATAACAACTAGACTGGTTGTTGCAGTTCTGCTCAGTTCTCATCTCCCTTCACTGCCCCATCTGAGACTTCTTCCATTCAGCTGGATTTCTCTGGTTGAATTTCATCTTGGTCAATCAGCAAGCAGAAGTAGAAGTTGTGAAACATAATGTCAATTTTCTGTTTTAAAATTGTAGTCTGCCTCTCCTGTAGTTTTAGCAATGGCAGCAGAAGAAGTGAACAGTCCGTGTTGGTACAGCTTCCAAATACAGAGCTGTTAAAGTTGCAGCAAGAGGAATATCTAAGACATTTAAGACAGACTTCAACAGACGCCACGCCTTATAATAATTTCCTAACAGACCCTCTGTATGAAGCAAAGTGTAGAACAAGGGGTGGCTTTTAAACTGGCTGACGAGCTAGATACAAATACATTCCACACTTTTCATATTCTTTTGTTAGTTTTAAAAATATATATTGCATCTTTTTCTTTCTACTTAATTATGCTTTACTTAATGTTCATCACATAAAATATAATGTAATTAAATGTTTAATGAAGAAGTATTAATACTTCTTCATGGCTCTGTATATCTGCAACTCCTGATATAAATAAGCTTTTCAGCAGCTAAACAAGTCGCTCCCTTCACTAGCTAGCCATTAGCTGGGAAGATTTCTGAGCTGAAAAACTCTATAAATACGGCTCAGTGTTAGTCTTACAGTAAGCAGGAACTTTATTTTTGGCAAGTGTTCCTATTTACTTTTCAAACATGGTTAGCATGCTAATTCATGCACTGAGGAACAGTTCTAGTTGAGAGGAGAAAGAAAAACGAAAATGTTTCCACCTAAACTGTGCTTGCTGACTTAATAAAAGGGATAGTTGAGAATTTTTGAAGTGAAGGTGTGTTGAAGGTTATCAGCAGATAACTCGTGTTCTTCATATAAATCCAGTTAGCTGCTTTCAGAGGTGATGGCTGGTTGGATACAGGCAGAAACTAAAACAGCTCAAATCTTAAAAACACTGCGTTTCACGCAAATGGTAGTTATGAAGCATTACGGCGGCGACACATTCACATTGTGTGGTTGTTTATACAGTAATCAGTTGTATATATGGAGAAATAGAGGGAGGAGACGATGTGGTACCAATGTTCTTCCCTAGAACCGAGATTATGAAGAATTAAAATTTCTAAAGTTCTAGAACACAAATGCATGACAGATGTTTTAGATATTTAATAGTAAAATACATTTTAAACTCATGCATCTCTAGGTCCATTTCCCAATTACACTTTGCATTAGTTTATGATATGAAATCCCAACAAAATTGTTGAGATGATGAGAGAAAATGTAAAGTAGTTGGTAAAGCACCGTGTAACAGACACAAAATCCTTTCAGTTAATTTATTGTTTTCCATGTTTGAGTATTCTTCCTTACATGGTTCAGTTCAACAGGCTGCAGTGTGAAAAACAATCCTCACTCATTTATTGCCTGTATAAACAATGAGAAAATAATAATAATAAAAAAAACGCTCAGCTAACCTAACAGCAGGTATAAAAGGTTAACCTTATAAAATCATAATTCATAAAGATAAACATCCTGAATATTACAGAAGAAGCTCCTGGTTTGAACTTCTGCTTGATGCAAGCAGCAAACGGCGGCTTCCAGCCTTCAGGTTCTGGGTTTGGTGGCGAAGGTGAGGTACCCCGTGTGGCCCGGCATTTCTCTGGGCGGAGTGGTGGTCTTGATTTTTAAGGAGGCGGGGTTTGGAGCAGCAGAGGGAGGAGCCTCCTCCGTGGCCTGAGAGGAGGAAGAGGAGGAGTCGGGGCCAAAGTCGGGCAGCTGCAGGGTGACAGGTCGGACGTTGTGGACTCTGAGCAGAACCTCCAGGGTCCTGACCTCCTCAAAGCCCCGCTCCGTCAGCGCCTGGCACGTCCTCTGAACCTGCTCTATGCACGGAGAGAAGGAGCACAGCCGGCCCCCTGCAGGACGACATGGGTAACCACACCCAGATGAGAAACTGGTTAATGCGATCAAGTCTGCACTTGCACGATATACACACATTTTCATACATTTTGATTTCTTTTTTTTTATTTTATAATGTTAAATTTATTGCTTTGATTTTATGTATAAGAATAAGAAAAAAAATAGAAATCCCAGTAGTGTGGCATGCATATGAGTCAACACTTTGTAGATTTCCATGTAATACATGCAGGTGTTTTCAGGTAAGTCTTTACCAGCATTACAAATCTAAACCAAGAAACGTTCCACTCATTCTAAATATAGAGGTACAGTATCATAAATTTTCCCGGCACATAGTGCAATTTTATAGCACAATCAAGTAACTGTTACCTTCGGTTGTTATAAAAATGCTATATATCTAATACGACTTACAAGCAATTTGATTTTGTAATTTCATGCCTTGAAATTCGGCCTGTGTCTTTAAAAACTCCTGCTCAGCTCCGCCTTCAGGAAGTCAGCACAACATGGCTCCTCTATTAAACTTTAACAAGATTTCTACCAGTGTTGCTCTGAGAAGTAGCTCCTATAATGTGCAGATCCTCCAGGTGTTTACTAATGACTAGTAGGAAAATCACGGGTCGAGGGGTCTGATGCTTTGAAACTGCAGCTCTGAGGAGGAGCTTTGCCTTAAAGGCGGGGCTAAGTCCACACAGGCATTTTACACAACTAAACAGTTGTCATGGAAAGAATTTCTCAAATATGCAAGAAAAAAATCAAAGCAGCACTCCAGGTATGTTTTTGATGACGGAATAAAATAATAACATGATGTAAAGCTCAAAAAGTCAATTTTGCATAGAACTGCTCCTTTAACTGGACCAATGCATGAATATTTTTTAATCTACACCAGGGGTGTCCAAAGTGGGTCCTGGAGGGCCGGCATCCTGCATGTTTTAGTTCTCTCCCTGGTTTAGCGCACCTGGATCAAATGACGCCTCATTAGAAGGTCTAAGAGGAACATTGACATGCAGGAAAGGTTGTTACTACCACCAGGGAGAGAACTAAAACGTGCAGGATGCCGGGCCTCCAGGACTGACTTTGGACACCGCTGATCTACACCATTCCATTGTAGCTCTGGTTTTCTATTTGCCCTAAAAGTGTGATTGACTTCTTCTTGTGTGATGCCTTACGTTTTTATTGGATGTTTGGTGTTTTTAAAGCCGTCTTAGGTCTGATCCTTTGTTTTCTTGTAAAACACTTGGAATTAACCCGTTTATGAATGGTCTTATATCTATATATATTCTAGTAATACACAGAAAAAAAAAACAAAACAAAAAAAAAAACTGAAGTTTTACTCAGATAAAAATCAGAAAAACTTAGGTGGTCTAACTGGTTAAACAGAATTTTATGTAAAAAAACAAAAAACAAAAAAAAACATAAAAAATCCTTTCACTGAACATTGTGACATGTAGATATAACATGAAATGTGCATGAATACATTTAAAGGCAGTGTGTTTTGCCAAAGAGATGAGATATGAAGAAAGAACATAAAAAAATAAAGATTCTTCACTGGCTAGTTCTTTCGGCTGAGACACACGACTCCATGTTTATAGAAATCAGTCTGTAAAATTAGATGTTTTCTTTGAAAGAACTAAACATCCCTCAGGTAAGTGTTTTGGACAGGATTCCTGGGCCAATTTACTCTGAGAAAACATTCCCTCCTTTAATAATACAACTTCTACACATGCATTTGTTTCCCACAAAACGGGATATTAAAAACAAAAACAGCCATGCGGATTGTTGGCTCCAGGCCGCAGCGCCCGGATCATCAGAGGATCATCTACTGGCCGCGGCCTCTTCATCTCCACGCTGAACCCTGAGGTCATCTCGGCGGGAGGTCGGAGAAACAAGCCAACAAGCCATTCATGGCTGACCTAAAGGACACACACTGACACGGAGCGGTGCAGCTGCACAGAGACCAGCTCTGGGTTAGAAAAATAAGCTGAGTTTTCGAGTTCAAATCTGAATTAGGGAGGAGTTTTAAAAAGTGAAAAAAAAAGCCCTGCAATAAAGGTTGAAGAATAATTCATGAAGGTCACATGGAGGTGTGATTTACTAATTACAGGTCTTTGATGAGATTTATTTACTGGATGAACAGTTTTACACTCTTTCCTAACTCCAATGAGTTTTAATGGAAACCCTACTTATTAACTCAACTAGTGTTTCCAAGGTTATAAAAACAAACAGGTTGGCTGGTGTAGAACAGGTTGTGAACACAAGGTTTTAAGAGCCTCTTCTCTAGGAACGGCTGAAGACCTAAAAAAAAAGTAATAATTCACAAAGGAGACTATAAAATGAGTTAAGACTCAATAAAACACTTTGTAAAGATAAGGAGATATGTCAAATCTGCTGGCAAGTTCATCTGTAAACCCTGGTTCTCTCAACAGCAACCTCTAACAAACTACAAGAAATGTTTATGACTGAAAATTGGGCTAAAGCCATCATGTTTTTGATAGTTTTACTGTGCTTTCACAGTAAAACTATCAAAAACACTATCAGCTTAGCACTAAAAAAACTCTATACTATAGATAGAATATTTATACCAGGACTCTTTGAACTTTCCCAACAAAATACTAGACAGAAGTTTAAGCAACTTACAGAAGTATGCTGTAGTCCCAAGACAGCTGGTTAACTGGAACCTTTAGAAAAATGTGTGTAAAGTTGGCCAGACAGAATCCTTAGGAAGAGGTCAACGGTCGGGGTTCCCAGGATTTCTAACCAATCCAGACTGGCGAGGTTGACCAATAATCCCACCAATAATCTCATGATGCCCAGTGTTGTTTTTAGAACGTGTTCTGCAGGAAACTGATATCGTCTCTGATGATGATCTTAGTAGTGTTGCCAGCTACTCAAGAAGGAAACTAGCTAATGGCTGTCCTAAAATGTCATTTAGCAGGTTGATAAATGACATTGCATAATTTGGTTAACTAGTCACCTATATGATATTCTAATTTATACTATTGGAAAGAAAATTATTTTTTGGTAAAAGACATAAGTCAGATTTAAAAAAAAAAAGGTCAATGTTGCCTCAGGAGGCAAAAGTGGCCCAATCAAGACAAGCTCAGTGTTTCTTCTTCAATTATCCAAGAGGGGCACCCCGCCTCACCCATGAGGCTAATCGTGGTGTGTAGTAATTGTATGTGTTCACAGTTCATTTAAATAATGCCAGATCATATTGTGAGCTATTTCTGTCCCTTAGTGATTACTCATCTACCATCAGCCCTTTCTCAAGCTGGGTTTACAGTTGAAGCGTTGACCTGGTCTCCAGGGTGTGCATGCCAATCACTCAACATGCTTGCTCAACTCATGCTTGCTCTCTACGCAAACTTTTATGTGTCAGTCCAGTTAAGTTCTGCTCCATCATTGGCTTCAAGGATCTACAATTCATGTGCAGTTTGTGACTGTGACTTAAGGACTCAACTGTCTGTACGTGTTTTAGGATGGGGGAGTGACTTTCATGTCCTAAAGTGAAAGTCCATGATTTGGATTTGTGGTTCACGGAATATGAGGTCTGAATACAAAGTTACCAATTTGTCAACCCTGGCCTGCATGAACCTCATTGTTGGTTTGGTTTAGAGTTTCTACATTTAAGCAGAGTTTATCAGAGTGCCTTAGTGTTGAGAAAAAGCCTGCTGCAGAGTGAGGGTATATTTAAATACTTAGGTTTTTCCCAGATTTGTTTCCATCCATTCATAAAAAACATTTTTGTTGACATAGCTTCTAAAGATTCCAACAAATGTAATTGCATTGCTGTACCAGTAGGTGGCAATGTGGAAATCCTGACCACGGCTAAAGCAGTGCAAGGTTAAAGATTCTATCAAAGTTCATGTTTTATTTGATATTTATCATTTCCTGCTATTGTGCTTGAAGGTTACAGGTAGAAGTTAGGACAAAGAGCACATAATAACTATTCACTCATTAACAGATATTATGGTTAAAATGAAGTTACCATTTCACTTTACTGGAATGGTGATTCACAACAATCAAACTAAGTATAAGACAAGAACAACTACTTTTTTGCTACACAAAAACCTTGAAAACTTAAGAAAACAAAGATTTTACTACTAAAAACAAATTCCCACAGCAAATATATCAGGAGAAATTTAGTGTCAATATTTTGTGACACCTTTGGTTTTGACAAAGTAATTATTTTAAGAAAGCATGGTTGTACTAGCCTTTTAAATCCAGACACCTATATGGAATCAAACACATAGATTTCTAAAGTGACTTCACCAACACAAGGAAAATATATTTCATAAGCATCTGATGCATTACTTCCTCATGGGTTGTAGCTGTGCAGATAGTCACGTCGTGCTTCTGCATTATGACCGCAGGAGCTCAACACTTACCTTTAAATGTGTTATTTGATCTATATTTACCTCTGTATTTTCAGGTTTTCTAAGTCAGCCTCATCACACAGCGTCTTACTTATTCTGTCTTATTCAGAGCAACATTCACCAGACCAAACATTCTTTGCTTTAACAGTTTTCATGTTCCCTTCCAGGCCTTTTTTTAATAACTTCTGCCTGGCACGTGATCCTTTCGGTGATTCACTGTACATCCAAAGGTTTTAATGCAGTTTAGCTTTTATGAGGCATGTGAGGAAAAGGTGCATACTATATGAAGTTCCAATAAAAAGCAAACAAAAAAAAAAGATCAAGTCTACAGAGGAGGAGTGCATTGTATCTGGTAACCATTAAATTAGACCGCAGCATACTTCAGATAGCAGTCGTTCCTTTGGCAAACAGGACCAGTGTTCCCCTCGAAACAGTCACACAGTTTAGTGTCTCCTGGCAACGAGACGAACACACTGGGAGGGGTCGGGTTGATCATTCAACAAGGGCGTCTCCAAGCGGCTGTTAATGCTGTCAAGTTTGGACTGAAAGTCTAAAACGAAAAGCAATTTTGACATAATCCTGTGATTCCTCCTGGTGAAGTTCACGGTTTACAAGTTTATCTTCAGGAGAAACACACAGAGACAGAGAGAGTGAGAGAAAGTGAGGCGGTGAGTGAGTGAGAGAGAGAGAGAGAGAGAGAGAGAGAGAGGCTGGAGATGCTTGTTAGGATTTAAAGTCCGTCTCAGAGATCTGGGCTGCAGGCCAGAACATCAGGAAAATTACAACTCACAGTAGGGGGAAAAAGTATGCTTTCCTACACAATCCACTGGAGGAGAAGAACTTCCTGAAGCTTTTCAGCTTCAACTCACAGAAACCACAAAATGCTATAATAAAGGAAGTCAAGAATTATTTTTTCATTTCACTTACTTGGGTCAGTATAAAGAGGAACACTTTCTACAGATTTTCTTAGCTTTATATTTTTAACCCAGGCATAAACATGTCAGACTTTGGCTGGATCATTTCAGGACAGCAACAAACAGGAAAAAAACCCATCTTGTTCTGCAGTGGAAAGAAAACAGAGCATTTCCATATGGAGTTCCATTCAGCAGCCCTCTGCTCATAGCAATACCCAGTATGGTCATGGGATCGCTCTAACAGTGATGTGGCAGCATGTTATTTATCTGGATCTGTGTGTGTGTGTGTGTGTGTGTGCATGAGGGAGGCTAGCTTATGAAAGGAATATGCAGAAGGGACACCATAAAAGGGAGAGGAGGTAGGAGAGTTGCTCTGCAGCATAATGGCTCCTCCTTCAGATTTATCTTCATATTGAGGCTTAATGCTTGTAATGATGCTGTTGATCTCCCCTGTGATGCAGGGAATCTCCCTTTAACACTGAGCAACAAGACTGAGGGTTTGGGAAAAACAGCAAAAAGCACAAAAATACAAAAATATCCTAACTGGGTATGATGACCTCAGTGTGACTGCAAGCAGGATTCACTATAGTGAAAAAGGTAAAATACAAAATAAAACAAAAAAACAAACAAACAATGTAATACCTCATTTTGACCCTCCAATAAACTGTTTAATAGATGTTAATAATAAATTTAGCATTATGATGTAAGGAAATGTAATACTAGGCTCATAACATGGCAACTCTAACAATATTTTTTGGAAAACCAAGAAATATTGTTGGGGGGTTAAAGAACTTCAATAATTCTCTAAACACAACTACAAATTTGAAAACAGCGAAATTAAGTAAGCACAATTACAAAATCAAAAGCACAACATTAGCAAATCAAAAGAGTCTGGTCCCAGTGGGAAACCTACGACATCACTGATTGGTCGACACCGCTTTTGGCTTTTGAACTGGAAATTATTCTGGCTTTAGCATATTTGTTAAAAATATGAATATTACTGGGAATGCAAACGTGGCAACTGCTATGCAGGAATATTTTGAGTCAAGACTTGCAGCTTGTTAGCAATACATACAGTAGCTTTGTGACTGTCTTCTCACCTATCTAAAACAAAAAGAGAGTGAATGCCAGAATAATTTCTGATAGTCCAAGCCAAGGTCAGTTTTATCTTAATTATCCTCATGAGCTGCTCTGCAACTTAAAGTCTAGACCACACTCCTTACCAGGTGGTGGTGCTAATACACTAGGAAGTTACAGGAAAAAAAAAAAAAACAGAAGAAAAGAGAAGTTAGACATGAGATGGTAGAAACTACAAAATAAATCTGTAGGTTTTGAGTCATTTGAAGGATAAATGTGGAGGGTATTAAAATGTATTAACTTTATTGTTTATTTTATCAGATTTATTATTTTATTTCAAAAGTATGCAACAACATATGTCATGCTGTAGCTTTGATTTGTTAATGCAGTCAGAGGGACTGAAGGCCCATAAAGAAGAGCCACCCTGTTCTGAATAAATGAAATGTGTTTTCAAAAGTTATTATGTGATGTAATAGTAAAATAAAGTTAGAAATTACGTTGTATCAATTAGTACGTGGACCTGACATGTACTTAAACTTAACAACTTATATCTATACTCTGGAAAAAAAAAGAACTGGGATTGGGACAGTACTAAAAACTATACGTCTTGACAGAAATGTGCTACTCTAAATGTTTAGTGAAGCGGTATCTGGTGGGACTTGTTCTAAAATGTTTGAGAACCATGGCCAAACAACATGTCTGCCTCAGATAATGCAATGTTCATTGTGCAGCTTTAGCACTCACTGGAAACCTTTGCGTGTTTGCGGTAATGTAGTGGAGAAGGATTGATTGAGAGAGTGAGTGGAAATGATAAATTATTATATTACAGAGAGGCAAAGTGCATGGTGAGTGAGCAGATACATTGTTTATATAACAGCTTTGGTGCATCATGTGATGCTGAGAGTCGCAGGTGGAGCCAAAACCTGGGTGAGCTCTGGACCGAAGAGCAGAGTTCTGCACTTCATATCAATAGTAGTTAGTTCAATAATCCAACATCATTTGTTCGCCATTCTGCTACATTAAAGGGGCAGTATTATTTAAATTTATTTTTTTTTAGCTTTACATCATGTTATGTTATTCTCTCATCAAAAACATACCTGGAGTGTTGCCTTGCATATTGAGAAATCCTTTAATCCCCATGGCAACTATTCAGCTGTGCAAGATGCCTGGGTGGACCTAGCTCCGCCTTTGGGGTGAAACTCCTCCTCTAAGCTGTGGTTTCTAAGTTTCCGCCTCACAGAGCATCCCTCCTCCACAACTCACCCACTCAGCTCCTTCAGACTAGCCAGCAGCAATTAGCAAACTGTGAATCTGTTGAGCTCGTTATAGGAGCTACTTCTCAGTGCAGAACAGGTAAAAACGTTGTTAAAGGGTTAATAGAGGAGGCATGTTGTGATGACATACTGAAGGCAGAGCTTCAGAAAAAGCAGGAGTTATTAAGGACACAGAGGCCCAATTTAAACAAGTTAAGTTAACAAAGTCAAAAAAAGTAAAGTCATATTTATAACAATTGAAGGTAACAGTCATTTCATCGTGCTATGAAATGGAACCATGTGCCTGGAAAACACAGAACACTGCCCCTTTCAGTGGTTAAATTATTTTGTTGCTGCTCAACAAACAACTTGAAGTTATAATTATCTCATGGAGTCCATCTTACCGTGCTTCTTCATAGCAGCCTTGGCATGTCCCACTGCCTCCCAGGGGCTGGGGATGTCCAGGAAGACCGCATCTGCAACCCCTGTCACTCCAAACCCGTCCTTGCACACGTCCTGGTTCCTGACGGTCACCAAGTGATCCACACGGTGCTCCTTAAACTCCTCCACCACCTTTTCTGCCCGCTGCTGGTGGAACTCCACTGTGTGCAGGTGGCCAGTGGGGGCGATGGTGCGCAGGATGGCGTGGGAGAGGGATCCACTACCGGTACCTATAGAACCATCAAGGATAGGGAGATGTTAATGAGTCTAAAGATACACAGAAGGTTTCAAAGATGTCTCTGCCTACATCCCCCAGAATGCTGTGTGGTTCTAGATCCGAGTTCAGCTTTTCTGGAACAAATTTCTACAAAAAAATTTTATTAGTGAAGCTCTTTTTATCTCTGTATAAACAAAACATTATCAGCTTATTTTATCTGGAGATAAAATACTTTGCCCAAATGTTCAGATCAAATCTTTGTGTAAGACCCAAACTGACATGTTGTCATTTCTCACAAAGAGCTGTAAGAATGTCCCAGGTGGCTGCAAGCAGCTTATAGCTGCTCACTCTGCATACTTCCAGAGTGCTTTACCAATAAAAGGATGCTCGACTTCCAAAAGGCCATTCATTTCCACGTAGCAGTGCTTTTGGTGCCGTAAAAAATGATTGCTAATGTACGTGATGGGAGAGCGAGGGAGAGGAGCCCTGTTCATGTGACTTACAGTAAGGGGAGGGCAAGCAAGAGTCCGAACCAGAGGGAGAGGCCAGCAGATCCCATCCTCCACCCAGACTTTTCACTTTATCCCATGAAGTGATGTCACCACCGCCTTTGTTGTGGAGGCCACAAAGAAGGCAGTGTTCTGAAACACGACTAGAACCTTCAGACTGCTGGACCGGATGGAGAGTCGCCGTTAACAAATAACAATTAAGGTTCACGTGGCGCTTGAAAAAGGAGATAAAAACTTGGAAGATTATTGGATAAATGGTGAATAGCAAAAGAGACGGTTCTGTTCTATAATCCTGTTCATTACTGCATAAAACGAGTGTCTAATCAACATGATGAAGAACTCCCTGTTCAGACATTCAGTCACTAACGCATTGAAACCACATCTGATTACATCAGCACTCCCATCACCCTACGGCCCACAATGGATGGAAACTAACATTCAAGTGGATTTTCTTCAAAGTTTATTAGCTGTTTGCTTTAAGTTCCATAGGAATTTGGTGAAAACAAGAGGCTGGTAAACACAACAATTACACTGCTAGGACAATTTGAGAGATTTTTTTTCTCCAAAGCAACTAACTTCTCAATGAAGGGGTGTTGTTAGTTTCCAGGGTTTAGTCTTTGCTCAATACAGGATCTAAAGTCACTCTGATCTCTTCGTCTGCTTGGTAATGGAAAGTATTCTTGAAATTTTAGTCAAAATATTCAACTTGTACACACCATAAATCTGGAACAAACGTCCAGAAAAAAAAGCAAAACTGCTGAAACATTGAGTTCTTTTAAATCAAGGCTAAATACCCACCTGTTTAAAACAGCTTTTGAACCATAATAAAATGAACAATAATCAACATATTTGATGTGCAATGACTATTTTGATGCACTTGACAAAATATAATGTTTATTGTTTCACAATTTGTAAACTTGAATTAAATATATTGCCACACAAAATAACCTGAAGCTAGTTTTTATATTTTACAATGTCACTTATGCAGCAGGTCATTTTGCCTCTATATCGTTTTATCGCCAACTTTTTCCCACGTCCAAAATGGTGCCATCCACCATGCCTAATTAATACATTGTTTCTAAGCTAATTTAACAACAAGTAACAAATGAAGCTTAGGGATTTCAGCCATGTACTGTGTTGCAGCAGCAAGGTTACTTGGCTCCTGTAGGATTCAACAAAAATCATTCTGCAAACTTAGACTTGTGCAGTTATATAAGAAGAGGTGTACTGAGACATTGCTCATAAATGAAACGTTTACTGTTAATAGGAAATAGCTTTGTGGCTGCAGCACACTTTGTCATCAAAGAGTGTCTGGGTCCAATCTGCATTAGCTCAATAAATCAACAAAGTCAGGATGCTGATGGTTTCTGGTTTTTTGAAAAGTTCCGGAAATAGAAAGGATGGACAACAGCCAGACCTCAGAGAAACATAAAACATTAGCCGCTTTGCTTTGAAATTAAATAGGGATTTTCTTTTTTCTTCCCTAAAAAAAAGCTTTTCTATCACTAGTGTTCTTTATTCAACAGGAGGTGGGCAGGAAGAGGGACAGAGAGAAACTGCACAGAGGACTTTTGGTGCCCATTAGAGAGCTGATTCCTATCAAATTCTACCACAATTTTACAACATTTTTCTTAAATAAAAATAAAAAAAGTGAAATGGAGTAAAACAAAGTTGCTATAGAAAGTATTTCCTTCAACGAACGCATGAGAATATCAGCACAAAGCGTGTTTAACGACCAATTGCACTCATAATCCGGATGAGTCTGAAACATAAGTTCCAACTTCAGGAGGAGGAACATGTGAGGAGCAGATGCAGCCGGATGGAAATCATCAGCTGACTGGAAAGATTTTACAGACAGAAAAAATCCACTGGAAACAGTGACTAAAAATTCCAGTGTGACAGACCTAACAGAGGATGTAGTTAAAAAAAAAAAGGATTGATTCAAGTCACAAGAGGCTCAGCCTGAACGGCCGTCATCGGGCCTGTTGGTGGATCCTGCTCAGAAAGAAACTTCCACAGGTTTTGTTTGGACAAATCAAGACAAGGTAGCACATAAAAAAATGAAAAGTGGTTTACAAGTGGCTCAGTATGTATCTTAAATATCAACAGCTGGTTCTGTGAAAATCTGAGATGTTTTTGATAACTTTATTGACCAAGAAACAGGATAAAGTCCAGACAACACAGAACATACAGTGGCTAGAAAAGGTATTCACTTCCTTGGAGGTTTCACCCATTTATTGCTTTTACAAATCAATCGTGATCAATAAAATATGGCTTTTTGACTTTTTTCTTGCATATAAAAATATATTTAATAAAATAATGACCAATAAATAAAAATATGTAATTTTATGTGCTGAAGAGGGTGCATCTACACCAGAAATAGCAAAAGTCTCAAAACAGAACCCTGAGGTACACCATAATGAAAAAAACTTAAACAAAACATAGAACTTGATGCAGCCACACTGTACACCGATACACCAGCCAGACACCTTTAGTGACATGACCGTCTACTGGCTGCAGACCAAGAGCTCTGCTGCCAGGCTTCACCTATAGGAGATATTTTATTCTGAGATGTAGAACATTTGTTGTGCAAACATTTAGAGCAGTGGACGTCCTGCCACACTGGTCCAAAACCAGCAGCATCTGAGAGGTCTACACATGTCACTGCTTTGCAGAGTAAAACATGACAGAAAACCAGGACAGAGGTCAATTGTCTTAACTTCCCAGCAGTCGATTTAGAAAGCGAAAGCAACACAATAATGTATTCTCATGCTTAACCCAATGCAGAGGCTGATCACCTGAGCTAAGAGTCTAATCCCACATGTTGTAGAGCAGCAACTCGATGCCAACTCCACGTGGCGGCAGCTAATCTGGTTGACGCTGAGCGTACGTGGCGTCATGGCACAATACTGGACTAGCACCAAAGCCGTGCTTAGCACTGCTTTGAGTCAGTACTAAGTTGCAAACTGTAATTGATTAACCATTTGTAGCAACTCACAGATAAAGACATCAAAGTTTGAACGGGAGACTGGGCGTTGTGGCTTAAGAAGAAAATCTCTTATTTTTTTCACACCAAATCTTAATCTTTTTTCTCACTTAAAAAAACAAACAAAAAAATGACAAAAAAAATATTTTCCAAAACAGTGGCTTTTATTTCAATCATCTATTCTGTGATTTGTACGCAAGTGTATTAGCACCAGGCTAATTATGAAAATGTAGTTATAATAAAAGCAGAATAAACACACCTATACCAGAAAAACATGTCTTAAAATTATGAGAAAAAAGTTGTTTTAATAAAAAAATAATAATAATGGATGATTCTTTGAAATAGAAAGTTGCTTACAAAGTTTTCTCAAAGTCCTGCAACTGATAATTTATTGCTGAGGTGTCAAAAGATTAAATATTTCTATTAAGACTTATCTGTAAAACCAAAGTAAAACTTCACAAGATGCTCAACATTCCTCATTTTAATATCTTGCTAGTTTTCGTTTCTCATAAAATACAACCTCATTCTTTTAATATGACTAATTCTCGTACTTGAATAAATAAATAAAATCTTTACCCCTGACTAATATTATATTGTAGACCTCAAAGTCCAAATAAAATATTCTGTAAAACATGTTTGTCAAACAGGATTGCTGCTCTGGGTGTGCTGACATCCATCTGAACTATGGAAACAAAAGGACTGCATTGATGGGGGGGATATTTTCATTTTCCAAAATGAAATGTTCAAAATCCAAAATTTTTATTCATTGACTAAACCAATTTATCACCCCTTTTTAAGACACTTTTTATTTTTTATTGAAAACTGATATTTTCCAATATTTTCCAGATCTTGCCTGTTGCCAAGTTAATCATTGGACATGAATGCTTAAATGAACATTAACCAAGTTAATGCAGGCGTGACTAAATGCAAAGCAGCAGTAAATGATACAGAGTATTAGACCCTACTCTATTAGCAACAGCTGACAACAGACGGCTGAGCCACTGTGGTGGGCACTGGAGTGTGAGAACATTAAACAGCACAAACATCTCAAATCTCACCTTGTTTATACAGAACACAAGCTCACACTGGTTAGAAACCTCCTCAGTAACATGTGTGTCACTTATGCAATCATAAAATGCTTTAATAACTCCTTTTACTCCCAGCTGTCAATGTTAAACCCTGAGAGCTTCATTGATTTGAACTCATGTTTGCAGAATAAAACAGAGTGAGGTAATCCCATTTCAGCTACAGCAGTTGCACTAAGTGCTGAATAAACAGAAAGTATGTGGGAGTCATTTATATTATTGAGAAACTTCCCCTCTCAGATCACGTACACACCATTTATTACCCAAACACAATCAATAACGTGGCATTGTGCACCGTCAGCGCACGCACGCGCACACACGTACACGCACACACACACACACACACACACACACACACACACACACACACACACACATTTTTCACTTCCAACAAGCTGAAAGAAAGTCCAACACTCAAAAACATTTGGGTCATTCAATCTTAGTGATGGAACTAGAGCGGAAAACCGAATGAAGAAACGGTTTGCAAACTGGACAACAATATGCACTGCAGCCACTCTGGGGGAAAAGACGAGTACAAACAAAGCACTTCCCAGAATGTGTATGTGTGTGTGTATGTGTTACTGAAACACCTGAGCTTCTCTGGGTGAAAACATCTGGCGCAGAATCAGAGGTGTGAACATCAAAATTAGCCACTGACCATCAAATAAATAAAACACTCAATACACAGCACTAAGCAGCAGCTACAACAACTCTGAAGAAAATTGCATAATATGAGTTACAACCATATCTAATAGTGTATTTCTGAATTTGAATCATCTATCCCTGATTATGCTACTATATTCACTGTAAAAACAAAATCAAGAAACAAAATGTCCAGTCTTTTTTCTACACTTTCCACTTAAAGCTTTAGAACATCAAATCAAAAATCATTTTAGAAACTCAAAAGGATTCTTTGTTTATTGCTGACTTAAGTAAAAAGATCAAAATCCTACATTGCTATTTATTTTCTTGATTGAAGTGTGACAAAATTGCATCAAACCATCACTTTTGTTGTGCACCATCACACCACCAGAGTACACCCAATAATTAAAGCTCGGTAAATACAGTTGTTGCTGTGAATATACGGTACTTAAAAACAGTCTAGCCTAGGGAATATGCAACCTGCAGGTCCGGAGCTGAAAGTAGCTCTTTGGAGATTCATAAAGTCTCCTAACAACTTTGGCTAAAAATAATATTGGTTTTAAACATCAATATAAAAACTAATACAGGTCTTGATGTTTGTTTGTTTTTTCCAGAAACACAAACTGCCAGTAGTAATGGGTTGTTGGGATCTGCTGACTCATAACAATCTAAACCCTTCAAAGCTTTGGAAACGTCATGGATGGGAAGCTGGGAAACAGAAGGTGTGATTAAGTCATGAATAGGAGGAGAAACAAGGGGGTTGTAGTAACTTTGAGGGTCATTTAAATGTTTAGCTGTAGGAGACAAATAAAACTGTTTTACAGCTTTGAAAAAAGCAGCACAATGATATATGCAGAGGTGGAAATTGTCACCAGTCAGCCTCTAAAGCCAGACTTTCTTGCAGCTGCTAATAGCCAATTCTTCCTCTGTAAGAGATCAGGAGTACGGCGCAGTATTGGGGTCAAAATTAAGACTATTGGACACCCAGCGGTGGCTAATTCCTTGTCACAGGAGGCTATATGCATTTCCAAAACCAGCTACTGATCTGATTTATGTGAGCCCAGCCCTGCTAACTGAGCAGCTGTTGGCAAATGAGACGGAGGCTGCTCACTAGTGTTTGCTTTGGAGAAGCTAATAACTAGCAGACTAGGCTGGTCATTCACATTATTAGATACATACTTTTTTCTTTAAAGAAAAGAGTCTAAAGAAAATGTCTGACAACATATCTCTAAGCGGCATGTATTTGGTTCATTGATATGTTGTCTTGGTAGAATTTACTGTAATCCAACATGACATCAAGCATAAGCATCTGTACACAATACTGATACTAATACAGAGCTGAAGTTGGCTTCCAATTGAAGCTTCTGGGAATTGTATTTAATGTTAAATAAAGGTTTTCGAAACTACAAACTGGGTTTCAAATATTCTGATCTTAGTGTTGAATAATCTAGTCCCAGTTTGAAGACAAAGTACTGAAGTTTAAAATACATGAGATTACAGCATCAGAGAAAGGTAACTCAAGGTAGGAAAAAATAAATAAAATTTCCCTTTAGCCATTTCTTGAATCAAATGTTGCAATTTGAAGCCAGCTTCAGCTCTTCATGTTGATATTGAGTTTTAAATTTTAGTATGGTGACAACCATAACCAGGGACTATGGCAAAAGGCAGGATGTTTAATGAAAAATATTTCCAGTTTAAGTTATAGTCTATAAAAAAGAACTATGTCACAGTTAAAAAGATGCAAATCCTATAAAAAACATCTTTAGCAAAATGTCTAAGATCTCCTTTGGTGGCTTGAATGTGGTTTCTTAATACTCCACACACTGATCACTTCACACATCCCCAAGGCCTTGTCCAAATCCCAAACAGATGACTGGGATTGTGAACAATCTGACTGAAACTGAGCGAGAGGAGGGGTACAACCTATGTGGGTCCCCAGTCCAACATAGAAACACACAGGACAACCAGTCACCTATACACACACCCTTACCTGAGGGCAGCTGAGTGTAAAAGACACTAGCCAGATGCAGCTACAAAACATGAGAACTATCAAAACCTGCTAACACAACCCAACATGCTTGTAACTTCAACCACATTCAACAACAGTTTGTCAAACACACGTGACACAGAGACAGTTCCCACCTGACTCACAGACCACCGATCCTGGCTTCAGCTCCAGCATCATTGTCACCATGGCGATGTCTGTGGTGTACAGAATCTGGGTGCGGTGAGGCAGCGCGACGGTCCACAGCTCAGGTGTGGGGTGGAGCACATGTACCCATCCGCCTTTACTACAGGTTACTTTACAGCCGTAGCGCTGACCGATAAGGTCCGTGGAATGGCGAATGACTCCGAAGCGAGTCTGTGTCTGAGCGCCGTGCTGCACTTTGACAGCCGTCACTGAGTTGTGGCCCAGGTGAACAATGGCAACATCCCCATCTTGGATTAAATTGGAATATTCAATGAAACTCATGGTTGGCAGTCAGTCTGGAAAACAGAGGTGAAGTATGTTATATTAAAAAGAGAAAAATCAATATGGCTGTGCTTGTGTAGGCTGGGAATGAAATTTAACATATAGCCTAAATTAAAGCCAATTGGGAACAATATAAAACTTTATCAACAAAAAGGTTTAAAATATAAACAAACCTTCAACTAGAGCTTTTAAGGTCTTGACTGGGGACCAAAATTGCAACATTTGTTACATTTTCAGCTGAGTCAAACTAACCAAAACCTTTGGAGAAAAGATGTCCCCCTCTGCCATCATCTATGTTGGTGCTGCACCAAAAACTACCAAAGGAAATGACACAAAAACCTCTGAAGAAGACAACGAGGACCATTTTTGTTTCCTTCTTCACTAAATGGAAACAAAAATGGAGTAGAGGTGGTAGAATTTCTCTTGTCTTTACTAAAAGACC
>NW_006800303.1:11040-34627 GCF_000485575.1 Poecilia formosa | reverse complement strand
ATATTATGATTGTACATTTATACTTTATGATTGTACATTTATGTTAATCGCCATTGAGACATAGTAAAATTCAGATGCTATGACTCGCCAGTAAGCGCTCTGCTCTCGAAGAGGGAAACTCCTCCCACAGAACCTCCTTCTCAGTTTTTTTGCTGGGTGACTGTTAAGAAGTTTGTCTATGGACAAAGAGCAAATAGGAACTTTGCTGTTTCTTTCTACGACAAAATTAATAAACAAACAAACCAAACAAAAAGAAAGTTATTCAGTTGTCTTTGCTTGATTTAAAAAATATGCACGATTTGATCAATCTTCTTTTTTTTCGTTTTAATGGCTCTAGTGGCCTTTATTTGAAAGGGGGCAGACAGGAAAGTGGGAAGACATGCGTCAAATGTCACCAGACCAGGATTTGAGCATGCGAGGAATGACACCTCCTTACATGGGTTGTGCTTTTCCCCTGCGCCACCACAGCACCCCATGCAGAAATTCTTTGATCTCCCGTGGCAACCATTAAGCTGGAAGGACCTAGCTCCGCCTACGAGGCATGGAGTTTACTCTCGCCAAGCACCACCTTTTCCACAGAGCTCATCCTTGGAGTTACGGTCTCCAAGCTGAGCCTCCACCTTATTTAGCACCCTTTCTCCCAAGACTGACCCACTTAGCTCCTNAAGACAACGAGGACCATTTTTGTTTCCTTCTTCACTAAATGGAAACAAAAATGGAGTAGAGGTGGTAGAATTTCTCTTGTCTTTACTAAAAGACCACAAGTCATTTCTCCCATAGCTCTAGACTCTAGCGTTTGTGTTGGGTGTATTTACCCAGAATGCCCTGCGTTGCAGTCCACATCCTGCTTTATGAGCAGTCTCCATTCCACTTGACATTCTCATACACATTCAAAACACACCAGATTTTGCTTGCAGGGAAGTAAAATATCCATCAAGAATTTTAAAAGTGTGTGACTGAGGTGCATTTTGCAGAGAGAAGTTTAACCAATTGAGGATATGTCTATAATTTTGATCTTGAATGAAAAAATAATTATATACAAACTTAAACTTGTGTAGCAAATTCTTAGAAACATTCCATGCTGGAAATCAGAATGGGTAAAAAATAAGTACCGGCAACAACAATTATAAAGTACTTTATAATTGTTGTTGATTAGTTTCAGGGTCTCCACCTCACTCCAATTACACTTAAAATACTAACTAAGCTATGTATATTTTTCATCCCAGTTTAGTGATACTTTAATTAAAAGTTAATTAAATGTATTTTACAGTGAATAAATGACTTTTGAAGGGTTTTTTTTGTGAATGCTAAAAACTTTTAGCATAATAGTGTCATACTGACACATTTGGTGATGCGTTGGTGCTTACACATTATATAATATGACTGTTTACTTATTTTTCCACAACATGTTGAGGACATTCGATTAACTGTGCATTTTCAAACAAAAATATAACTTCAATTTTCCACAGTTGCCATGGTAACCATTCTTTTTATACCACGCGCTCCGACTGTTAGGATACTACTCTAGGCAGTTTTCGAAAGAGAGAGAAAAAAACTTTTTTTTCTGTCTAAAAGGGAAAAAGACAAGACGTCAAGATGTCAGACAACATAGAGAGAATGTGAGTAAGGTTTTCTAACAATTCGCTACAGAGTGTCAAGTTAAAATTGCCAGTTAAGTTTCAAAATCTAGTTAACTTGTAGTATTTCAGATATTGTTACTACCAGTTAAATTAAATCTAACGGTTTATTCAATGGTTCAGCTTCGTAATAGTTGACCTACTAGCTATAGAAAATTAGTAATTAAAGTTAAATGATTGAAAACCTTAAAATATCTGGGGATACAGTTGAGCAGTGAAAGATGGCAGTTTGTAAAAGACAAAGTTGTCGGTTACTCGCTAGCTAAGCAGAAAAAGTAAGCGTCTGATAGCCGTTTGCTACCTTAAGTAAACGTTAGCTTCTAAGCCACAGTTTCTTGCAATTTAATGTTATTTAATTGCATTTCAGAGATTACTTCAGGAGCATAGAGAAGTGCAAAGCGTTTGCTAGCATGAGCTATTTTCACAAAACCGTTAAAAGGTGACCGTTGAATGTGTTTGGAGATTTTAGAATATGAGCTAATTCAAGCGACACCGGTTTCCTTGACCGGTGGTACCGTTTGGCAAGCAAAATAGCCGTTACAAACTCATCCCCTACCTTCTCCGAAGCTTGGCTATTTTGGTTAGAACTAGCTTCAACCAGTCTGCATTTATACGTCAAATAAATGCTGCTTTTAATGTCGCTGTAAGCGCGTGTAGTAAGTGACAGCTACTGCATTCATTGGCAACACACGTGGTGTTGTTTTCAACGGAAGTAATGTGAAAAGCCCCGGATGATGATCACCCGGCGAGGAAAGACCCCGGATGCTTCTCAAACATCCACAGCCGAGAACGGCGGTCACGTCACACCGTTCTCGATGTGTGACATGACGCGTCACACGACGAGAATATATATAATCTATAATTATATATATCTATAATTATATATTAATTATATAATTAACATATAATTATATATTATCACAATAATAATATATAATTATTATTGTATAATATTACATATTATTATACAATAATATATGATTGTACGTACAATCATATATTATGATTGTACGTACAATCATATATTATGATTGTACGTACAATCATATATTATGATTGTACATTTATACTTTATGATTGTACATTTATGTTAATCGCCATTGAGACATAATAAAATTCAGATGCTATGACTCGCCAGTAAGCGCTCTGCTCTCGAAGAGGGAAACTCCTCCCACAGAGCCTCCTTCTCAGTTTTTTGCCGGGTGACTGTTAAGGAGTTTATCCATGGACAAAGAGCAAATAGGAACTTTGCTGTTTCTTTCTACGACAAAATTAATAAACAAACAAACAAACAAAAAGAAAGTTATTCAGTTCTCTTTGCTTGATTTAAAAAATATGCACGATTTGATCAATCTTCTTTTTTTTTCGTTTTAATGGCTCTAGTGGCCTTTATTTGAAAGGGGGCAGACAGGAAAGTGGGAAGACATGCGTCAAATGTCACCAGACCAGGATTCGAGCCTGCAAGGAATGACACCTCCTTACATGGGTTGTGCTTTTCCCCTGCGCTACCACAGCACCCCTTGCAGAAATTCTTTGATCTCCCGGCAACCATTAAGCTGGAAGGACTTAGCTCCGCCTACGAGGCATAGAGTTTATTCTCGCCAAGCACCACCTTTTCCACAGAGCTCCTCCTTGGAGTTACGGTCTCCAAGCTGAGCCTCCACCTTATTTAGCACCCTTTCTCCCAAGACTGACCCACTTAGCTCCTCCAGACTAGTGGCAGCAGCAATTAGCAAACACCTGTTGGAGCTGTTCATCTGCTGAGCTTATCATAGGAACTTCTCAGTGCATAATTTTTAAATTATCAGTTAAAAAATCAACTCATTCTGCTTTGCATTGAATGAGATAGGAGTTACAATAACTGATCTGGTCAGCAGATTGTAAACAAAGATTTAATATAGTTTTGCTGACCGTGGTAATGATGTAGCGTTGCTGAAGGTGTAGGCTGCACTGCAGGTGGAGCCAACTGGTTAAATGTGGTTCATTATATGTCTGGCGGTTCGTTTCAGGGAAGTGGCAGGTGATGCAGCAGAGGACAGGCATCTGGATGTAGAACCATGTTTTTGGAAAGGGGGACTTGATTTTGAATACATAACGTCTCACGACAACATATAAATTGGTCAATACGTGTAAACAATTTTTAAAGTGAGTTTAATGAAATGAAATGAAATGAAATGAAATGAAATGAAATTTTAATGAAATGAAATGAAATTTTATTCGAACATGATACAAATATAAAAAAATAAAAATAGTACACAGTAACAAGAAGTGCATAAGAAAGAAGAGAAAATACAGATTTTTTTGTTTCAGTTAACATATCATGCTCAAAATGGGGTAGGAATTTTAATTTTTTTAATTAAAAAATTAAAAAAAAGAATTAGTTGCAGGAAGATTTGCTCCTGTTATTTTGGAAGTGCTGGTAATATTCGACTGCCAGTTGTAGTTCTCCTGCTGCAAATTACTGGAGAAGAACGTGATCGAGAGGAGCGGAAGTGATCGCTGCAGCCGCATTCACGCCTCCAATTGACTGAATGGACTACAAATAGTGGCCAATGGGAGCAGAGACGGTCATCTATAAATCCCATCCCAAGTGAAGGCTGGTCTGAGAGTAGTTAGACGCCACCGGTGGTGTGTGTGTGTGTGTGTGTGTGCGCTCTTCGGTCGGAAACATAGGGATCTTTGTATCAACTAGTAATAGTAGTAGTAGTACCGCCCAAGCCCGAACACAACAGGTAGGGGACTCTTTTAATTCTAGTCCCTTTTATTTGGGCCATAAAGAGGCAGCTTGTCTTTTTAACTGTTTGAATGTTTATTCGGCGGAAGCTTCTTTTTTTCTTCTTCTTCTTTTTTTTTTTACATGCGTTTTTCACACGGCTAATATGAAGATTTTTAATAGTTCTAAAACTCATAATAATAATTAAAAAATATGTTTTAGATTATTTAAAATCTGCCGTTGAGGTGCGGGTTTGTGTCGCTGCTTTTCACCGCCTCTCCCCTCCATCACCCGCCCAGGGAACAGCCATGCCTTTCGGAAACACGCACAACCAGGCGAAGCTGAAATACTCCTCTGAGCAGGAGTACCCGGACCTCAGCAAACACAACAATTACATGGCCAAGATCCTGACTCCGGCCATGTACGAGCGGCTGCGGACCAAAGAGACACCCAGTGGATTTACTCTGGATGATGTTATTCAGACTGGGGTTGATAACCCAGGTAAACGAATGAAAAAACAAACAAGAAAACTAAAACAACAAAAAATAGTTGTTGCTTGACAATCAAGCCTGATTGGCTTAAAAGAAAGACATCAGTTTTTCGGACTTCGACCTCAATGAGATAAACTGGGGCCAACATTTTCACATAAAAGTTTTATGTGTTACAAACTGCCATCTTGCCTTAAATGTGCTTATCTCAGAAAATGTGCAAATTTTTTACAGCAAATGCCAAGCAGATTACATAGTTTATGAAAAACTGCCGTTGATAATCCCCAGCTGCTCTAAGGTTTGTGATGTCATCCATTTCTTGTGTAATAACCTACAGCGTGAAAAAGCTAATGATATTCCTACACTGAAAAAAGAAAACAGGTGATCCAAAAAAAAGTAGTTAATTTGTTACAAGTAATAAAATGAAGTTCCTCTAAGTTTAATGTTTTTGAATTTCAATTAAATTGACATTTTAAACAAACTATTGTAAGTTTGGCAAACTTCATTTGATTACATGTAACAAATTAAAGCTGCAGTATGTGACTTGTTATGAATACAAGCTTTTTAACATATTTGTTAAAATGATCTTATGTTGGTGTCTCTGAAAAAAATGGAGCTCCTCTGCCTCATCGCAGTACTACAGTACAATTACTTTGGTGCTCACCCCTTCCTGTTTGGTCTTTGCTAGGCTACAGCTGGTTTACCACAACATAGCCTGCCACTAAGGCTAGTTAGCATAGCCACAGATGATGGTGGACAAACAATTTTTGTGTAACTGTAAGCTGTTTTTCTGTTAGCTGTTAGCACATGTAGCCAATGTACAGGAGATTGATTGACGGCTCTAAAACCCTTCTCCTGGCTCTGATTGGTTGTTTTAGACCGGGAGCGGTGCATAGTGACACTGGGAGGAAGTGGGCGAGACTGATCTTTTCAGAGATTCTCTCTCACACTGTCACGACATGGTGACGGTTTTATTAAATGTAAAAATCATATTTTCATAAAAGTTACATACTCCAGCATTGACTTAAGTTGGCGCTCCATTCTCTTATCAGTGTAGCGTTTTGTCCATAATGTGCTAAGTGAAGTGTAGCCTCACCCTGTAGACCGTGTTTCTGTTTAGCTCTGAGAGCATGGCCAAGCTGTCAATGAAGTGGCTGTCAGCTGAGGATGAGTATCCAGATCTCTCTAAGCACAACAACCATATGGCTAAGGTCTTAACTCTGCCCATGTACAAGAAGTTGAGAGAGCGGGTGACACCCAACGGCTTCACCATAGAGGGTGTCATTCAGACAGGGGTTGATAATCCGGGTACAGTAACAGTTCCACGTTTGAGTCTGATCAAAGTTGACACGTTGAGTTGAGGAGAATGAAGAACTCTATGTAGTATAATTTATTTTTTATTTTTTTGTCTTGCGACGTGACGTTTCCCTGCAGGCCACCCGTTTATTATGACCGTGGGCTGTGTGGCCGGGGATGAGGAGACGTATGAAGTTTTCAAAGAGCTGCTGGATCCTGTGATTGAGGACAGACACGGAGGTTACAAACCCACAGACAAGCACAAGACTGACCTGAACCCAGACAATCTGAAGGTACTGCGTCTGGGGTTCACTGAGGGGCCAGGGGAGGGATGGAATCGATTTCTAAACAGTCTGTGCGTCCTCTCAGGGCGGTGACGACCTTGACCCCAAGTACGTCCTGAGCTCCCGGGTCAGAACAGGACGCAGCATACGTGGCTTCTGTCTGCCGCCACACTGCAGCCGTGGAGAGCGGCGGGCCGTGGAGAAGCTCTCTGTTGAAGGTGAAAGTCCTCAGCCTGGAGCTGACAGCTACTGCTGGGACTTGTAGTATTTATGTGTGATTATTATGCAAAAAACAAACAAACAATGGATTCGTTTTCTGACAGTAAACCTGACTGGAACTTATTGTTGAAGAGAGGATGCCCTCTAGTGGTAGCAGTCTGAAAAATACAGAGCCATTCAGTAAATGGGAATATTATTGAAAAGGCCATTTATTTCAGGAACTTTGTCACCGAGTGAAACATGTTATATAGGTTAGTAACATACAAACGACTTTATTTGTTTTACGATTTTACGTCAGTGATTAATTAAAAAAAAATAGACTTAAAATAAAAATATTACATCAGACAAAAACAAAACTTTTTGTATAGAAATGTAATATTATTTAATGCCTGATTTAGGATGCTTTTTTTTCAAAATTTGAAAAATGAGTCTCATCAGAACACATATTGCCACCTTCCTAAGATAAAGGCAAAAGTGATTTTTGCAAAAAAAAAAAAAAAAAAATCACTTTTGGCAAAAAATGGCACAAACCATTATTTCAGGAAGATGATGATATTCTAATTTATTTTACATGACCTCATTGTTCTGAGCTAAACTTAGTATTTCTGCCAGTCCTGCCTTCACGTTTAATTTATTTTTTCTGAATTCATAACCTGTTTTCTTCTAGTGAGCCACGTTGACTGATTGATCCATTATTTGCATACAAACGGCCTTGAACAAACCCAGCCCTGCGTTTCAGCTGATGTATGACGTGTGTCCTCTGTACCCTGCAGCTCTGGCCGCTCTGAGTGGAGACCTGAAGGGGAAATACTACGCTCTGAAGAACATGACCGAGGCAGAGCAGCAGCAGCTCATTGACGACCACTTCCTCTTTGATAAGCCCGTGTCTCCTCTGCTGCTGGCCTCAGGAATGGCCCGTGATTGGCCGGACGCTAGAGGAATCTGGTGAGGATTCGTGTTATTCCAGGTATCAGAATCGGTCGACGTTCCAGGCAGAGATGTGAATCTGCCGGGGTCTAGCGAGTCGATTCAGAAACCAATTTTTCTATTCAAACTGTCTTGAGATTCTGTTTAAATGAGGTGACTGAGAGGAAAAGACAGTGGAAGCAAATGGGACATTTATTTCAAACCGTTTAATAAAGTTCAGGACAGGTAGGTCAGGCTTTTTAAAGATTGGACAGAAAACAGAAAATCTCTAGTTCCATACTGTATCAAGCTCCACCAGTATGTAGCTTCTGCATCAACAGAATGCAGGTTGATGCAGATGATGGACATTTAATTTAAATCTAAGGCAACTTTTCACATATGAAGTCATCCTAAAATAAAATTAATAAAATTAGGCACAAAACTTTTCTTTTTTAATTTCAGGTTTCTGGATTTATCAATTAGCACCAAAAACGTCCAGCAAAAAGCAAAAAAAAAAAAAAAAAAGAAAAAAGTTAATAGTTAATATTTTAGAAAATGTAGCCCTGTGTTGTAATAATGCATTTTTGTATCCCTTTGATCCATTTTCAACCAAAATCAGTTTATTCTGTTCATTTCAGTAAGGTGCAACATATTTATTTTCACATTATCATTTAACAAAAATACATTTTCATGTACCCCATCCAAGTGCTTTCAACTTGACAAATTTGACAGTCATGGCAAAAAGTTTATAACAAAAAACAACTTCAGCTTTTTTAAAAAACAAAAAACAAAAACCTGTTGAAAATACTTTAGCTGCATTAGCTGTGTTCAGTGTGAAAGTACTAATTCACTTATTCTAATGAAACGGTGATCACAGGAAACTCACCTTAAAGCAACTTGATGAACACATTAAATGATTCATCAGACTCAATGAATGGAAAACTTAACTTCTGTTTAAAGTGACTGAGAATGTAAACACACTCCAGTACTAACTGTCTGTCTGACTCTCCAAACATCACCATGGTAACCAAATGCTTTAGTGAAACTAACCAAAGGGCAGGTTAAGACAAGACAACCTGGATATTTGTGCCTTGATAATTCATCTTCTACATTTGTTTAAAGGCACAGAGGAAAAACCAGACAACTTTAAAGAATATACAAAAAAACAAAATGTAACCAAATTCTAAAACAAGTGGAACCAGCTTGTGTGTGTGTGTGTGTGTTTTTTTTTCCATTCATTTAACAATTTGCAGCTCAATGTAACATTGGGATGAACAATTATTGGTTAAAGTTCATGTCTGGATGAACTTTAACGCCATCTCCTCTGGTTAGGTTTATTTTTAGAGAAATGTGACTTTTCCTGACTAAACTCTGACCGACTGATTAGACCTACAAGCAATATACTCTAGTAGTCCCATGTGTTTTTATACTTTGAGGAAATTAAATAAACTTCACGTGTAAATATCAATGTCATTGAGATTTTTTTTTCTTTTTTCAAACTTTCATTTCTGCCTTTTTGGGAGAAAAATAGCTTTTTTCCCCTCTGTGTCCACATCCATCGTCGTCATCCACAAAGACTGAATTAAATGAGTTGGAACTTTTCATTTGCTTTTGGGTATCAAAGTATTTTTGAATTCAATTTACATTTTTTTTTATTATTCCATGTTTAAAATGTGTTGCATTTTAAACATTGAATTACCTTGCTAAAGTAAAGACCCAAGTCATTTTTTATCCCAAAAGATGATTTTTGCCCCCCCAAAAAAGACTTGGGTCATTATTTTAGCAAGGTAACATTATTAGCGTTTCTATTTATTCCAGTTGCTAAATATCCTCCAGAGTTTTTTTGCTTTCCCTTGAATCTTTTTAAAGTTCTCTTCTGACAGTCTCTCTCATCTTCAACAGGCACAACGACAACAAGACCTTCCTGGTGTGGGTGAATGAGGAAGACCACCTGCGTGTGATTTCCATGCAGAAGGGAGGAAAGATGAAGGAAGTGTTCACTCGCTTCTGCACCGGTCTCACCAAGGTCAGTCGGGATGTTTTCATTTCAGAACCGTTGTCCCGTTGAAAGCTGTCCGCCAACCTAACGTCTGACCTTCACCGTGTCGGTAGATCGAGACCCTGTTCAGGGACAGGGGCCACGCCTTCATGTGGAACGAACACCTGGGCTACGTTCTGACCTGCCCCTCCAACCTGGGCACCGGTCTGCGCGCAGGAGTGCATGTGAAGCTGCCAAACATGAGCAAGCATGCCAAGTTTGAAGAAATTCTGACCAAACTGAGGCTCCAGAAACGGGGCACTGGTAAGGACGGTCGCCCCGGCGCCGGTTCTTCTCATCCTGTGCAGGTTTGTGTTAGACTTGCTCTTGTCCTCTCTCAGGCGGCGTGGACACTGCTGCCGTCGGCGGAGTGTTTGACATCTCCAACGCTGACCGGCTGGGCTTCTCTGAGGTGGATCTGGTCCAGATGGTGGTGGACGGGGTCAAGCTGCTGGTGGAGATGGAGAAGAGGCTGGAGAAAGGCCAACCCATTGACAACCTGATACCTGCCCAGAAGTAAAGCCGTCCTGATGAGAAAAGAAAAAAAAAAAGACAAAGAATACTCCCGTTTCTTCCTTCCTGTTCCCCTCTAACCTCCACTATCTTCCTTCAAAGCCCTACACTCTGATTGGCTGCACTCCCAGTTTCAGTTTTTGACTTGTGTATTTAAAGATCTGAAATGCAATAAAAATGGTTTGGTTCAAGTTGAGATCTGTAATGTTCCTTAACTCAAACAAAGTGTTTTTTATAAGAAAGATGAGTTTTCAAAAGATTTCACTGAGGGAAATAAAAGCCAACAGTCATACGTGACCCTATGTGAAAGAAGTCACTGCCATGTTTTCTCCATTTGCAGCCCACTCTATCTGAATTATTATAATACAGAGCATGATGCGTTGCTTTGTGATCTTTTAGCTCACTTCCTGTTGAGTTCTTGATTCTACAGCTTTGGATAAAACTGAACTCTATATTTTCACATATAGTCAGGGTCTGTTAGAACACTTGTTTTAACTTATAGGGATAAATACAAAATCCTATTTTTAAAACTATCAACTATTTATCATTGATAAATGTTTGATCTGAAACATGTACAGGTAAAGGGGCAGTATTATGAAAAATCTACTTTTTAGTTTTACATCATTATTTCATGAGAAACATCCGTCATGTTGCCTTGATTTTTTTTCATGCATGTTTGAAAAAATCCTTCAATCGCCCATGGCAACCATTCAGCTGTGCACCTCAATGGAGCACGCCATCGAGGTGCTCCTCCTTCATGCTACGTTCTCCAGCTGTTGTTCCACCTCAGAGCTGCTCCTCCCCTGTCACCTTCAGACTAGCAGCAGCAATTAGCAAACACCTGGTGGCGCCGCACATTTGCTGAGCTCATGAGCTACTTCTCTGTTCAATGCTGGAAGAAAGTTAAAGAAGCCATGTTGTGATGACTTCCTGAAGGCAGAGTTACAGAAAGAGCAGGAATTTCTAAAAAGACACTGGCCCAATTGTAAGGCGTTAAATGAGTCAAATTTCTTAAGTCATTCAATATACATTTTTATATCTGAAGGAAGTTACTTGATTGGGCTATAAAATTGTACTATGTGCCTGGAAAAATACATAATAGTGCCCATTTTAGGCCAAAATCCACATCACCGGCAAATTCAGGTTTAAAATTGTTCAAGCCTTTTTCTCATAGGAATTGGCAGGCATCTATACATGGTTTTGAAAATAAAATACAATTTGCATTTTATATATATATATATATATATGTATAAATAAAAGCATGCTGACGTTTCACTCAATGAAAAAAAAATCTGGCATTACATCACTCAATCCTTCTTGTGATTGACAAGAAGGATTGTTGATCACAATCCTTGCTGATTTCTGCAAGTTTTTACTGAATTGGAGGGTCTCCTTACAACAACCCTAATTTTTAGTTTTCAAGTTAGGATTACTTGGTCGTCCTAACTTCATATCTAAACCTAAATATGCCAGGTGTATGAATAATTTTGGGCCTTGCAGTCAAGAATGACCAATTTTTTTTTTCCTCCACAGCATTGTACAATAGATACATCAACTAATTTAATGTATGGTTTTAAAGAGGAGGGGGAAACTTATTTATTTGAATGTGAGCAGTTTAATCCCATTTAATCAGACATGTTTTAATCCCAAACTGAACTTTAAAAGCATCCATCCTGCTGGTTGTGCTCCAGTGACGAGACGGGATGTTCAGGTTGACAGACGCTTTAATGGAGACATGAGTGAACCTCAACCATGTGGGCATTAACATGGACTTCCCATTATCTCTAACTTTTAACAAAATACAAAACAAAAAAAACAAAAAAACAAAATTAAAAAGTGTAGCAGTGAAGCCATCTTGAAAGCAAGATACATTATTTACACGAGAAAAAACAAAAAGCTACATCTTTTTCTTTTTTTTAACCGAGAGAAAAGTAAAAATAAAAGGTGAAATAAATAAGACCAGAAATGCTTTTTTTCTTCTTTTTTTCTCCACATTCACAGCATGACAAATCATTTTCAACTTGTTAATGGCGTCCCCTGGTGGTCAAAACAGACATTAGTAGATAATTCAGTAATTATTGCCAAAAGCCTGCATCTATACATTATAATGTTCAATACATACTGTGTTTTGTTTAAAAAAAAGGAGACATTTGGAAACTGCTACTTGGATGATTGTACAGCTTAAATACCTCTGAATATAGATTTTAATTTCTTTTTTTTACTTATACTTTTTAGTCCTTTTGTTCATAGTTTTAAGTCATTGGCAATTTTGGAAGCAATGTTCTTGAAAGCGATGGATGACCCGGATATCCTTTTGAAGCGGACGCCGTTCAGGGAGAGACGGGGGAGCTTGCAGACCTCCATCTCCCACTGGACCAGGTTCTCGGCCCGCCCGTCGCCATGGACGCAGAGGAGCAGGAAACTCTCTTGCTGTTCGTAGTCGCAGTTGTTGGCGTCGAGCACCTTGCGGATCTCCCTCATGATGTCGCAGGGCTCCATGGAGCTGGTGGTTCTCATATTCCAAGTGAATCTGAGGGAGCGGGGCTTACTGTCTTTAATTTCCCCTTTCTGATCCCCAGGTACATGGCGACTGTGGGGAGAAAGACACGGAGGAGAGCTTTGCTTAGATTATCTAAGAATAAATAAAAACCCTGCTGGGATTGTTTGCAACAAATCCTTCACAGAAGTGACATTTTTGTTAGGGGTGGGGAGTGAATGAAACTATAAAGTCTAATAAAACTGAAGTTTTTCTTTTTGTGACCTGAGCCGCTCTGAGCTCAGTTTATCTTTGTCACATTTGGGTTGCAGCACAAAGCTGTGGAGCCTTGAACTAGACAAAATGTAGTCAACAGTCATTACATCTTTTTTTCTTTTTTTTTTTGCTTGTGAAACCAACTTTTTATTCCAGCTTTATTCCATTTTAAAGGTAAAGTTAAATCTTATTTTAATAATAAAAACAAAAACAGTTTTAAATAATCTACGACCATATTTACTCTCTCGATACTTTTACTACATTTTGTCTGTGACTTCCAAACTGAGAAAGGGGAAGTAGAAGAAAGTAAAACAGACTGAAGCCATCTCTGAAAAACCCAGAATATCATTGCAACATTAAGATTTGATTCATTTTAAATAAATAAAAAAACTGTTAAACTTTAAACAAACGTCTTCATACCTGACAGATGTAGATTAAAAACGTATTTCCAATAGGAGATGAGAACAGTATCTCAAAAGACAATGTAAGAAAAAAAAATAAAAAAAAATAGACTGGCTTTAAAGCAATCAAACTGTTTAATCTTTTTTTAAATTTCTGATTATCTCTTTACATGTTTCCATGTAGCAGAAGCTCCACGTCTTCTTACCGTCACTAGTTTATAAGATTAAAGGGATTCCTTTAAAACATTTTACATAATAGTATAAAATCTTTTTTTTTTACTTGAGTATTCTAATTTATATTAGTTTAATTTGAAATAAATCTATTTCAAATAAATAAATTTTGTTTTGTTTTTTTGTGTTTTGATTTGAAACTCCAGTAATTATTGGCTTAACATTTAAATCTACTTATTCAGTAAACAATTAAATTCTGGTCGTTTCATCTTCTCTGGCTTTACAAACCAGAGAAGAAAAGTTTCTTCTCCGTTTGTGGAAAAAAAAATCTACTTTTCATGTCCATTTTTTTAAATTACTAACAAAAAACACCAAAATTTGACATTTTAAAATAGTTTTTACTAAAACTCCCCCCGAAACTCCCACCGCTTTCTGGGTTTTTCATAGATCATGTAAAGGAGTATTTTTGGAGAATCTCAACAGAAACCAGAGACGTTTCAGCAGAAATAAAGGCCGACAGAAGAGCTAGCATGCAGCGTTAGCAGAGCGGCACGTCACACAGCCATGCAACCGCAGCAACAAAGCTTCAACAACACACTGCTGCAACTCCTACACACTCAGGGCAAAGCAGCGCAGGCCTGACGCTACATGGGAAGCGTTGGGGGGGGGGCAGGTATAAGCTCACCTTGAGCCCTCAAGTCTCCCGTTTCTCTCAAACTCGGTTGAGACTCTGAGGCGCCGTGAGAAGATTCACACAGGGAGGCGTAGGGGAGTCAGGGGAGAAGAAAATAAAACAGATTGTGGATTGTGCACAACAGAAATCATTTCTGATCAATTTCAGTGAATGGAAAAAAAAAAAAAAGTGTGTGACGGAATACGTGAGCGACAGTGTGAGCCACCACCAACAACAAAAATAAATTAGAAACACAAAGAAAGATGGAAGAGCTGGCTTCCATTAATGTCAGTGAAGAAGAAAAAGTGATGAAAGAAACCAAAACGGTGAGGGTCGTTCATCTGGAAGCAACGACAGAAAACAGAAAAACACGGCGGCGGAGTTTCAACCCAAAACAGCAGCAACCAAGCAGGTGGGATGAGAAAAGGAAGACGGAGAAGCTGCGAAAAAGTTCTCAGAAAAGATCGAGTCGATGCCTGATTGAAGAGGTTGAGATTGAAGATCTCGTGTCAATTACTAAATGTTATCAGGATCATTTGGAAGGAGATCAATCGCTTTTCATTCTAAATTAGGAAAAGTCAGTGAGCAGATGAAGCTGCCGGGTTTGCAGTCAGCGAGATGTGAAGTTCACAGTCCAGTTGACGTTCCTGTGACTGCAGAACGCTAACGACCCAACGTCTAGTCCACTGTGAGGTGAGGAAGACGTCCTGGGCTTCATCATTGGGTTCCAACTCGTGTGTCTTAAAGGGGATGTTTAAAATGAGCTCAGTTTCTGGTTGAACAACTTGAGAACGACACGCTGGACTTTCCACTGTCCTTACGAAAACTAAAACAAAGAAAAAAAAAAAACTCTCGAGAGTCACGTTAAATACCAGCAGCATCTATTTTTGCAGAATTAAAAAATAACTGCTGCAGACTGACTGCAAGATTGAAACGTATATTACACAAAAAAAAAAGAAAAAAAAAAAGAACAATGTTAAATCTATGGATGCATCGATCCACTTTTTCACTACCGATACCGAAATCTGAGGTTTAGTATCAGCTAAACGGACCTAGAACAATTATTCTTTTCTTTTTTAAACAGACATAAATGTACTGAATTACACATTTATTTCCTAACTCTGCACCAGAACAGCTCACTGAAACACACCAACATCGCCACCAGCTGGTCAAACATGGAAAACCAACTTTCATTTGTTCAGTCAGTGAAATTAGGAGAACAGCAGCCAATGGGAAAATAAATAATAAACTGATTAAAACAGGTTGACTACTTTGGTCAAATATGTAAAAACTAAAGTGTAACAAACCTTCTTTCAAATGGCTCAGAATGTGCAATTAAGAATTCTAAAAATAATGTAAAAATAAATAAAGCATGACGTTGCTCATGCATTAGTAGATTCAGTGTAGAATTAGACTGAATAGAGCTGCCCTTATGGATCGGGAACACTGTCACGATTCCTGATCTAGAATTTTTTTCAATATCAGGACCAATCCATATATTAATATGGGATTGGTGCATCTCCAATCAAATCTGTCGATTAATGAGTGGACTGCTTTACTGAAATATTAGTTGATTTAATGTGAGATGATTTCATCTGCTTATGTGAAGAGACACAGAAATACAGTTTTTCTTCCCTTTAACTATTTTCTCCAATTGTTTCATTTTTTTTTCTCCATATTTACTAAAGGCGCACCAAGAAATCAGTGCTGCTGCTGATTTTCGGCTCCACTGACAGACAGGAGCCATCCTGCAGTGTCCAGATTCAGCATTAGCTGTTTTCAGGCACAGAACATGTAAGAGGGCATTTAATAAAAAAGAAACCATTTTCATTCCAGATGCTTCACTCTGATGTGTGTTCGTCACGTTATGTCTTTGATGAGTCGTACACAACTTTCCAGTCTGTTACAGGAGGTCAGGTCGTGTTCTGCTTTAGTGTGGCTGGTTGTGCTGGCAGAGAGGCGAGCTGGCTTCAGTAGATAACAGGAAGGCTGATCATCACCAAGTCCAGTTTTCAGGCAGATCACCGATCTTTAAAAAGCTTGACCGGCCTATGTTGACTTTGGACCAACTCGATTTTTTATTTATTTATTTTTTTTACTGAAAAGTTGCCAAATATAGTGACAATGTTGCTCATTTAGCAACAGTGGTTTTAACTGCATCAAACCTCTCACAGCACAGTAAAAGAGGTCAGTGACTGACCTTCTGACCTTTGCAGAGGTCAGAAGGTCAGCCGTTAACCTCCGGCTGTCATTAAATACGATGGATTTGGAAATACTTGGCAGCTTTCTGAAAATCTGAGGTGAAATAATGATTTACCTTTTCTAGAAAAAGCTGCAGAGATCCGTCGTTACTGCAAGCAACCCTAAACATCCAATACACTAAAACAGCTAAAAACGTCAAGTCCAAGTCATTTTGCCTTTAACACAGTAAAAATCATATTTTACAGTGACTCTCACAGCAGTGTGATGTCACCATGGCAACCTAAATGAATAATGAGAACTCTGAAATAATTTTACAGACTTCTACTGAAAGTTGATCAAAAACATCTTTCTGATGGCGCTCACGTCGCTAAAAGCATTTAGATACAGAAATAACATTTAAATAATGCAACATCAAAACTCTCCTTTGACAGGACGGGTGTTCTGGACAGGCTCCCATCATGCACTGCAGCGAGGGGGAAACAAGATGTGTGGAATACTACAGTTTAACATCTAGAAGAGGACAAGAGGACAAGTGAACAGACGGGACTGACAGCAGGTCCTGGGCCAGCCAAAATGGCGCAGAAAACAACAACAACAAAAAAACACTACATGAGGAGGAGCAACGTCTGAAAAACAGACTGTTTCTTTAGAGACTTCCTCAGGGACAAATTAGGAGATCGAAACAACCCTTACTCTAGATCTTCATCTTCCTACAACTCTCTATATCTTCTGCTCGAGAATCTGAAAGAAAGAGATCGGAATCTGAAGAAACTGAAACACCGGGGAAAAAAACAAAGGAAAGAATATTAAAATGAATGGCATGAGGACGGGGTAAAAAAAAAAAAAAGAGGAGGGAAAAAAAGCATGGCAGGATGATGAAAAGGAAGGAGGAAATAAAAAGAGAAAAGAAATGAGGAGAGAAAGAAAGCAAAGGGCAGAAGACTTACTAAGGGTCTTTCCTCCCTGGGTAGAAGGGTTGGCAGGCCCTGTTTTGGCTATCTGCCGTTTGGCCGGGTCAATACTGACCCTGGGCAGAGAGGAAGAGCAGCAAGAGGGAAAAGTTAAGGACACGAGAAGGTAAGGAAGACAAAAAACACAGAAGCTGTGAGGAGAGGAGAGGAGGTGACTCAGCCTAAAATGTCCTGAGGAGGGAAAAAAAAAAAAAAAAAAAAAAAAGATGAAAACTCACTGATCAAGTCCCAAGATGTGAAGAGAAGTACGGAGACTCAGAGCTGACAAAATTTAGTAAAAGGTTATCAGACAGGTCAAAAACTACAGAGGGGGGATAAACAGCAACAGTGTCACACCTTTTACTACATTTTTTCATCTCCGCAGACATGAGAACAGAAAAAAGTGAAAGGTGTTTGAGTGAGACTGGAACAGAGTGACAGGAAGCCCTGCATCGTCATTGAGATGGAGGTTCCCAGAGCAGCCACCGGAGGCCGCCGTCGACCTCAGGCCAGCACTCCAGGAGCTGTGCTACACTTTGTGCTAAACACGCCACAGTCTACAGAATGATCCATAAAATGATCCATAACTGTTTTTATCAACCTAAAGCTTTCGTTACGACTCATGAAGTCAACACCTCGACTCTTATGTCTTCTGAAGGAACCTGTCCGGTTCTTTAAGTCGCGACAGATAACGTTTAAAACCTTCGCAGGGGTGTCAACTCTTTCATTTTGTCTGATCCTGAATGTTCCCAAAAAGCTGATGGTACCAGAACGTATTGATAAAACGGATTAAACTGTAAATAACAATAGCTCTGCGTCCCTTCTTAAAATTAAATACCTAGTCAGCCCCAATCAATCAAAATCACTGATTTTGTGGTGCTACTTTAGAAATATTTGCAAAAAAAAAAATTAAATTGTGATATTTGCACTTATGTAGGACGGGTAAATGTGACTGTTACTCGCCTTATGATCGTGGACGAGGACTTATCAAGTAACACTGAGGCAGCAGGGTAGTAGAAGAAACAAATACTGCCACCTGCAGCTGGGAGTGGGCATCACTTCAATCCGATTTTTAAACAGCATTAACTGGAATTTATCATAATAAATCAAAATTCTTAAGAAATTTATCACGATAAATAATATGATAAATGCCCAAATAAAACTCATAGGTTCGTATCAGAAGAAATTAATTAAAATTTGGGGATTTTTATGAACATAATTGTGACGTTCTATATATTTTGGGGAACAACATGCAGCCACTGGCCAGAGAATTATTAAACCCACAATGCATCAATTCATACATGCTGATATAGAGCCTTATGTATAAATATACTGTCATTTGCAAAAATGAAAGATTTATTTTAAGTGTATGAGGCACCAAAACAGGCTTCAACCCAGGAGCCACATCCTTGTAAATCCGGCCATGATGGCAGCATTTTGACCAAACACAAGCTGATGTTTTGGCTCATATAGTAATTCTGCAATCAAAATTTATTGGAGATTCAAAGATTTGTGGCAACTTGTTAGTAACAATCTAATCTTTACGTTGTATCTGATGGCACCAAGGTTGAAAATGTTCAAGCTTTCTGGTGAAGGATAACTATGATGTATTTAACACGGTGTGGTGTTCATCTGCAGAAAGGACTGAAGAATTTAAGACTAACACTGTAATGAAACGTCCACCGAGCTTTTATAGGAAATTGACAAAATAACCCAGGTTGTGTTTAAGAAGGAGGGAACTAGTCTGTCGTTTGGTCTTTTTATTATTATTCATCAGTCGAAATCAAGAAGAACGCAAACCAGGACTAGCGTACATCTGCGCACCTAGAATAATAATAATGCAGGAGAATAATGTCTAAAGCACCGTCTAATGGCGGCTGTGTTGCGCACGACGATGACTGTGGGGCGGAAATGACCCACAGTCAATGGCGGCTGGAGGAAGCGACCCCATGCATGCGCTGACGACTGATTAGTGACAAGCTGCTTCGTTGTTGCTGTTGGTTTATCGGCTGATTGGTCGGCTCAATCAATCAGCTTTCAGCCACTCAGACCAACCGCAGACACACGGAGAGCATTTACACACACGGCTCCTCTCTGAGCAAAACGGAGGACAGAGTTTTACTTCATTACATCAGCGCTAAAGCAACTTTTGACACCATCCGTTTGGAAGACTTAGCAAAGTTGGTCTGTTTGGAAGCTGTGTGTGTAGATGCCCCCAAACAGAGCAAGGTGTTAGTTTGGTGCCAGCAGCCCCACTCGGCTCAGAAACCAAGTCGCAGCTTCTCAGTGAGGCCCATCTGGTTATAGTTGGTACAGAGCAGAGAACAGAGCAGGAGTCCTACCTTTTGGCAAACCTGAATGACATGTTTCTACAACAGAGGCAAACAAAGAAACAGTGAGAATGGTGAAAGAGAAAGTGGGAGGGATAAAGAAGGGGAGTGGGGAGGGGCATGAGGGGGCTGAGTGCATGAACAAAAAAATGGCGGTGGTTGGAATCGTCGTTTCTCCTTCTCCGATTCATCATGAAATGATTACGACTCGTTTTTTTTAGGTCAGTTGTCGTTGGATGTCGCTGACCTGACTGCTGCTTCACACACACGTAGGCTGGGTTCCAACAGGAATACACACCAATGAGAAAGCTAAAAGTTAAGCTAATGCTGGGTTTCGCTTTCAGAAATGAGTTTCTGTCTTAAAAACTGAAGGAAAAAAGGAGCAGAAACTAGTTGGTGTGTGTGTCAGTGTGCAAAATATTAACACCCCTTTTAGGCTTGTCACATTCTCATCGTAGAAAGAAACTTCAGTGCATTTTATTTGGATTTCATGTGACTAAGTAGAGCATAACCGTCTCAGTGGAAGAAAAATACATCTTACCAAGTAAGGACTCTAAATATAATATATAGCTACAACAGACCCTTCAGAACTCCCCTGGTAGTAAATCATCAATGCAAATAATTATTCTGATTAAGAAAATTTACCTGCATTCTGACATCGACTCTGTATTATTGTCAAAATACCAATTATTCTGACCATTAATCAATTAATTGTATAATTAAATTGGCATATTCATCGTTTTTATTTGGCCTTTAAGTCTTTTTTATACAAAAAAAGGAAATAATTCAATTAATTTTTAATAAGAAATTTGAATCTGGTGTAGCCAAAACTATGAGGAATTCTGGGTAAAATATATTTACAGACAAAGATTTAAATATTTTGTACAGTTTTGGCTGTCTGTATAACAATTAATTGATTACTGAATTAGCTGACATTATCTCAATAATTGATTCATCATGATTAATAGTTCCAGTTAGAGAATAAGTGAAATCGTGAAGACCCAGGAACACAGCGGACCGGTCAGGGAGAAATCTGACTCCAGTGAATACATCTGAAAACAGCATCAGCTGCTGGTTCACCCACCGAAACAGAGAGGCTGTAAAAGGAGCCAGTTATTCAGAGAAACAGCCAAGAGGCCAAAACGTGAACTTTATGGAGGAGCAGCATGAACTCAAACATACAGCCAGAGCTACAATGGAAAGGTTTGGATCAAAGCATTTCTTTGTTATAAAACGGTCCAGTTCAAGTCCAGACCTAGCTCCTTTGGAAAACTGATGCTCACAAAAAAAAGTTCTATAATATGAAATTCCAATAAAATGCACTGATGATTGTGATTTGAGAAATGTCAAGAGGTGTGAATACATTTGTGAAACACCGTACGTTACATGGAAAACAACTGTTACCAAAACAATGCTGTGTATTGATTTATTGAATATTTATCTGGTCAGGGTCAGCTGCCCTGATCCTCATTCGTCATCGTTTCCTGTTCCTACAGCTGGAGTCCAGTTATTCCATCTGAAGCTCCTTCAGAGCTTCTCAGCAGCCAATCAGGCAACGACATGAACCACTAAGATTTAATTATATTAATAAAAATGATAAAAATCATGATCAGAACACTGAAGTGCTCCCATACAAGATGCTGTATAAAGGCTATTGTAGAAAGAAAAAAAGGAAGCAATTTTCCACCAAAAATGTTTTTAAAATTGAGAATTTTTTCTTACAAATTTTCAACTTTCAAACTCAGAAATTGCCAAATTTTTTCTAGAAAGATTTTTGCTGGAAATTTGCTCCTCTTTGTTTCCTATCCATCATGGCCGTCCCACTAGCATGGACACAGGTAGGACACGGCTTTGTATTCAACGACCCCTTGAGGTTATCGTCTGCAAAGGGCCGGGATCATCCTGAACGTTCGAGTCGGTGATAAGCGACACGTTTCAGAACAGTTGTGAGCTGAACTCCAGCCCAGCTTGATGAACCTGCTGAGGAGCAGACACCTACCTGCGGGTGAGTTTGGACGTGAGTTTAGAGAACAGGTTGCTGGTTCCGCGGCTGCGGGTTTGGGACAGGGGCGTGGCGTCGTGGGACAGGGTGGGGGACGCCGGCGGCCCGTTGTATGTGGCGGTGCGGCGGTCCCTCAGCTGGCCGCCGTGGAAGGTGCTGCGGCTGGCTGTGCCGCGGGGGAAGCGGAGGCGGTCGGGCGTGGTGGCATTGCTGATGCTGTGGGTGGACGCCACCGGGTTCCTCTGGCCGCCGGGCGACACGGCAACACTGTTGAGGTGGAAGGAGGGAGAGGTCACGGTCTGATGATGCTTCACGTTTAACTTTGGTTGTTTTAGTGCAGCCAGATGACATGCAAAATACTGAATAGATCTGAAATATTTTTATCTGTGTGCACAACAAGATTTTTAAAGAGTTCCAGTTTGAAACGAAAATTGTGACTGAATTTGGATTTTGAGACGTCAGATATGAACAGAGAAAAATGTATTTGTCTTTGCAGGTGGATTTAAAAACAAAGACACATTTCAGCACCTGGCTGGAAAACCAAAGAAATCTGAAACGAATATAAAAGCATTAAGCGTAGGGCTGGGCGACACTTTTCACACCAGATCCAATTACAAGGAAAGTTTGCATATGGAGTTATGATCTGACGTGACAAACGCAGTCTGTGTGGTTCTTTCAGCTGTTTGCACGATTGTTTCAAAGTTCTGATAATAATTTGATGATGATATGTTAAGAGATGAAGTATTACCTTAGTTTAAATATTTATTTTTTGTGTAGGAACTCTTGTAAAATGACTCATTTATTATACTTAAATGACCCAATTCTGGTTGTGTTATGACTTTATTGTTGTATTATTTTGATTCTATTGTTGTACGACTTTATTCTTGTGATAAATAAAATACTTTTAAGCCTGGTCTTAATACTTAGTCAGAGTTGAATTCAAAGTCCAAATAAATAAAAGCTGTAAAGAAGGTTTTCCAAACGAAATGGCAACCAAAATCTGACGTCACTTTGAACCATGGAATCTAAAGAGAGCATTGGTAAAAAATAAATAAATAAAAAAATCCAGATTTCCCAGAGATTGACCTTTCAAGATGCCAAAAAATTTGATGAATTGTTATAAACTCATCACCCAGCCCTAGTTAAAAAGGATATTTTTTGATCATTTATCTGTTAAAATGATGAGCTACTAGAACTGGAATTCTTCCTATTCTCCTTAACAGCATAAATTACTAGAATTAACCCAGATTCAATTGTAAATCAGCAAGTTAAAGCCAGACATCCATAAACTTGGGAAAACCTGTCTCATGTAAATTCACTTCACTTCCAACTACAACAGAAAAATAAAAGCCAGAGCAGCTTTCCACCCCAGACATGAATGCATAGAGGTGCAGAGTGAAGGGAGGACAGACGATGAGCAAAGGACCTCTGACGTCCATTAGGAGGTGAGCAAGATGAGGAGTCCAGGGTCAGAGTTCACAACAGAAAACTGAGGTGAGATCAGGAGCAGGTTGTTGATGTTTGCTGCAGCAGCAGGGGATCATCAGGGGAAGGATGGAAATATGAAATATGACAATATTCTTTGCTTAATCCCAGAGATTCACTGATCAGAGTTTTGTGGCTCATTTCCAACAACGATACAGTCGTATTTAATAAAGTAAAAGATGCGTTCCAATGAAGCTCATTTGACATACTGGAAGTAGGTTTTGAAAATTGACAACCAGTTTAATAGCTATTAAACATACTTTTCATTAAGGCTACATTCAATTCAACTGAAAAATACTTTATTAGTCCCAAAGAGAAAATATTTGTTTTTAATTTTAAATTAACTTATTTCTGTGTCAATGACTTTTTTAAAGTTACATGCTATAGCTTTTTATGTGCTTTGTTCACTAATGGAGGGGAAAAACTGGATTGGATTTTAAGCTTCCAACCAGCCAGTGACTGGTCAGGGCCCACCAGTGACTGGTCAGGGCCCACCAGTGACTGGTCAGGGCCCACCAGTGACTGGT
>NW_006800303.1:0-1668 GCF_000485575.1 Poecilia formosa | reverse complement strand
ACCAGTGACCGGTCAGGGCCCACCAGTGACCGGTCAGGGCCCACCAGTGACCGGTGGAAATTAGCCAGTCTGAAATTAGCCAGTCACTGGTCTGGCTAATTTCAGTCAGCCAATCTTCTTTTTTCCCTTCAGATAGTTTTTGCTGAGATCTGACCGTTTCTGAATGGCTGTTCACTTTCTGACTGCTGCTACCATCAGACTCCAGGCTGGACGGTCTGTGGCAACTAGGGAGGCCCCTCCTCACTCTGTACACTAAGGTCAAGACTGATGCTGCACATGTCGTCATGTGTTGATCAGTTCTGAAGCTGAGCAACAAAATGATGACTAGCAACAGGAACTGACATGTCAATGTGGTTAGTTTGAGGCAATGGAGCCGAAAAGAGACAAAGCGGATACCTGCAACTCGGGTCAGTGGTGGGTTGTTTTTTGGGTCCCATGTTTTTGGGAATAACTAGCATGATGTAAAGCTCAAAAAAGTCCATTTTACAAGATTACTGTCCCTTTAAATAGAGAAGCAATGATTGCTTCAAACATTATTTACATTCAGTCTGACCTCTTCCTGCTTTCCTTGGTGTAAAATGGAGCATCTGACACAAGAAGACATAAGTTTGGAAAAAAAAACCGGTCTGGTCCATGTCTGGTTTAAAACCACAAATCAACGGGCCAAAGAGAGACGGGTCATATGGGCAGCAGAGGGGAATTAGAACCACTTTTACCAGCAGTAAAGATGGACCAACTAACTGAAAGTCATTTATAGGCTGAAAAGTGTAAATTATCCTCAAACATGCAGACATGTTGAAGATCTTTTTTACATGCGATAATAAGTTTAATATATGTTTTTGTAAATGTATTCTGTGCTTTAGTTGCAGGGTTACAGCGTGAAGCTGCATGTGTGGGTTAGCAGGGCAAAATGGGGCTGATGCATAACAGGAGACAGACGGGGGGTTGGACTGGGAGCCCTGCTGTCTTACTTGGCCGAGCAGCGGTCCAGAGCGTAGTAGGAGTGGGGCAGGGTGGCCCAGTCTGCCTGACAAGCATACAGAGGGCTGACGGTTTGATACCTCTGCTGTACCGAAGTGGACGAGGCGCCGAAAACGACGGCAGCAAAGGCAGAAGAAGAAGAGGGGCTAGTGGCATAAGCCATCTCAGTCATGCTGGGCATGCCGAAACGAGGAAGGGAAAAAAAAAATACACATCCCACATCACAAACAGGCGGGGGGAAAAAACATGAGACAAGGTGGAAATAAAAGGAGGAACAGAAGAAGAAAAACAAAAAAAATATAATCAAGGAATAAATTGGACATTCCTAATGAGCGGTTCAAACTGAAACTTTACTGTTCTGACCAAGATGCGAGATCACGGCATATTGATTTCTAGCTCTCACCTGTTCTCCTTCCCGTTGGGGATGACCGAGAGGCGGTCCGTGTTGTTCCTGTCGCTGCAGACGTACGTGTTCCTCCTGGTCATGCCTGCTGAAGCAGAGTTATTCTGCAGAGCAAAAATGGAGGACAGAGGCTCCAGGTCAAAACTCGATCATTCAAGATCTCAAGCTTTAGGTCAGTGGTTCTTAACCTTTTTTGAGGTTCCGAACCCACCAGTTTTATTTGCGCATTCACTGAACCCTTCTGTAGCGATAAATAAAATATGAATTTTTCTCCCAAATTCAAG
>NW_006800302.1:546857-568369 GCF_000485575.1 Poecilia formosa | reverse complement strand
GATATTTTGGGAAAAAAAAAACGTTCACATTTCACTCCTAAATTTTGTGTTTATATTGCATGGCTATTGTTTACCCGAATATAAAAAGCAGGAAAATATATTTTAGTCAATTACTTAAAAAAAAAAAGCTGGAATGTGCATCACGAGTCCAACTAGTGAAAAATATTTTGGATATTTATTTCCTGCTTTTATTAAGAAATTAACGCTCAGTTTGTTTATTTTGACTCCCGTTAAGTCATGGTAATGATTTCGTATTTGTCCTGAACGTTGTTGTCCTGTTTCTGCGGCTCAGGTTGGTGCAAGTCAATGAAGAGAAAGTAAATCCCGGCTCCGACCGCTCCGCCCACCATGGGTCCGGCCACAGGGATCCACCACCAGCAGCCTCCAGCTCTGCACACAGGACACCATCATTAAGCTGACGCACCGTTCTGTAAACTTTATCATATGCAAAAAATAAAAGTCTATTAAACTAAACTAAACTCAGCATTCTGGGAAATAGTTCCCACTCCTGTCTTTTTCTTCTTTCAGTTTTTTAAGTGCTTGCCTAAAAACTCTAGTTTATTCAACTGTTGGAGGTTTGACTAAATTAATAAAAAAATTTATGCAACTTACTCCTACAAGTTTATCTTTCACAAAGTCACACATAGGTTCAAAATCTAAAACTCTCAAAATGTATTTGACTTAAAGCAGAAGCTAGGTGTGCTGTGGTGGCGCAGGGGTTAAGCTCAACCCACACAAGGAGGCCTTAGTCCTCAATGTGGCTGTCGCAGGTTTGATTCCTGTCCTTTGCTGCATGTCTTCCTCATTATCACTATCAAATAAAGGCCAATAAAACCTATAAAAAGCAGAAGATAAGTAGACACAACTAAATGTGGCTCAAATGTCTTACAGTGTAGAAGCTGAATGCTGCTTCTCCATGTCTGGTTCTGGTGATGCAGAACCAGGAGACCTGAGCGGTCTAGAAGGTTGATACAACAACGCAGATTTACGGAGCATGTTGGGTTTATCAGGATTTGCTGCGATTCTGATCAGTTTCTTAATAGATCAGTCCTTTTCTTCTACTGTATTTTTCAGACTATAAGCCGCTACTTTTTCCCCACGCTTTGAACCATGCGGCTCACAGCCCGCTGCGGCTTTTCTGTGGATTTTTCTTCCACCACCAGGGGGCTCTTTAGCAGGAAGTGAATCATTGGAAGTCAAAAATTGGAAATCAAAGAAGAAAGTGCTCATTTTCATTTAGAACAAGCACATGCTAGCAGCAGGCACGACAGAGAAATTTCTTAAAACTCATAAGCCGCTCATCATGGAAACACGAAGAAGTTCATATGATGCAGCTTTTAAGTTGAAGGCTAAAGATCTGGCAGTACAGGAGGGAAATAGAGCCGCTGCATGTAAGCTCGGCGTGAACGAATCCATGGTTCGGCGTTGGAGACGCAGGGCTGCGTCCTTAATATCAGATTGAAAAACCGAGAGCGGCAGAGATACCAGCGGTTTATAGCCTGGTGCGCCTTATATATGTACTTTCCATTATTTTTTTATTGTTGTTTTTTTTTTTTTTTACTTTGCGGGTGCGGCTTATAGTGAGGTGCGCTCTGGGAAATACGGTAATTCATCCAACACAATATAAAGTAAAAATCCACATTAAAAAAAACACACATTGTATATTCAGTCTGGTGTAACCATGAATTTATCGTGGATTACAGAACAGTCCTCTGCTTGTTGGTGTGCCCTCTCTCTCAGTCCTTTTAAACTCGTTTACTGAGATTACAGAGTACGGCGGGTCAGTGTCGTGGTGTGGGCCGTTAATGGAGGTAAACGGATCCATGGACAGAAGTAAACAGTCGTCTGAACAGACCGAGTCTCTCTGTCAGGAAGCTGGAGGCGGCAGACGTCTGGATTAGAGGCTTAAATCTACTGATCAGCTCAGGAGATGGACTCTCTGGGTCACAACCGCTTCCCGCTGAGCAAAGAAAAACAGAAATTATCATGGTAGGAGACTGGGATGTAATATTTTCATTATAGCTCGGTTTAATTTCATTGACACTTTTTGTTTCTAGTTTTTATGAGTTAAATATTGTTTAGTTTCAGCTTGGTTTTTATTAGATATATTAGAAATAAGTATTGTTTTTCTAAATCTGGTTAAATCTTAGGTGCAGTATTGTGAAGCATGCTTCGATTGTGCAATAGAAGATACAATTTTCAAAAAGCGTATTAAATTATTGTTGAACAAAAACTGACTGGAGTTTTCTCCAAACTTTTACCATTTTGCAGAATCTTGCAGCGCCACCAGGAGGAGCATGAAGTAATGACGACATAAACTGCTTTTGTGAGTCAAAAAAAAATTTCACATCAGTTCAAAAAGCTAATAAAGAAATTCATAAACATTAAAACAAATAAGGTTTCAGTATTTTAACGTTAGTTTTATATACTCTATAGTATTTTTTGTTTTTATTTCTTTCAGTTAAAAATATTTCTAATTTTCCGTTTTGTTAGTTAACTGTAATAAACTTGGTAGGATGCTTTAAATGCACGAAATTCAAACATTTTACATCTGTAAGTCCATTTATAGCTGAAGAATCCACATCTGGAGCAACAACTCATTATATTTATATTTCAGTATCATTTTCAAACTAGATAATAAAAAAAAAAAAAAAAAGCTGCTTTCACACATCCTGAGATTAACTGAGCAGCCTTATTACTGCACCGCTCTGGACTTTCTAGACGTTTTTACCCCAGCAGCGTTTTGTTCTTCGTTTGACAACCATAGCAGTCACTCTGAATGCCTTTAAGCAGCGACATGCACAGACGCTTTCAGGGGCAGGGGTTAAAAAGATTGGTCCAGAGCGGGGTCAAGGATGACGGCCACCGAGGGCAAAGGCACAAACAGCATGAATCTACCAACCATCCAAGCACTGGGCCTGACGAGGCGGCCGCAGGAATGTGTCCATCACACCAGTTTGGCTTTGAAGTAAAACCTAAATCATCCTGCGTGGACTGACAATGTGTTCAGGGAAACTAAAACTAAAAAAAGAAAAACAACTCAGCAGTGAATTTAAAGCTGGAAAAACAGCACAGAATGTTAAAAAGCAATATTTCAGTATTTCAAAAACAAACTGAGGATCTCTGCACGGATTGTTTTTTTATTTGTGGTCACAGTTTGGACATTTTTCTGATACCAGATGTCTGCTGTAATGAACAGATCAGTTTATGTTCATTTCATGAATGTTCCTTTAAATAATAATTATTAAAATTTGGATAAATATGTTGAATGCATTGCATTAAGCTTAAGCTTGCTTTTTATGTTTGTGACCGTTAGGAGGCATCTAAAACAGAAACCTTTGCTTCTTAGTGCACCTTATATATCAAACCTCATCCCAGTCCTGGAAACATGCAGTATCTCTCAAATTCAGCTGTAACAAAATTACATTAGTGAGCTGTTTTTATTTTTCATTTTTAGCTTTTTAATATTTGAGTTGAGGACATAAGATGTTGCGTGCATCTTTGATGTTCAAGTCTAAGGAACATACAGTGGTTCTATTTTTGAAATAAACTTTTAAATATTTCATACTTATATGTGGGAGAAGCTGTTCCTTTTAAACATGTATCGTGTTTAAAATATTAATTCAGATTGGACAGGAACAGAAACGGTTCTCCTCTCCGTAGAGAAGGCAGACGACCAGATTTTCACCAGTTTCTATTAGTTTTGAGGCTTTTTCTCACTACTAAAGACTTAAATCACCTGAACACCTCCATGCCCCAGCCGGCCACAGCAGTGAAGAGCCGGGGGCCCAGATCTCGAGCCGGGTTTATGGGATAGCCGCAGTTCAGACCCATGGAGACGCCGATGGCCATGATGGTCAGGCCGATGCAGAGCGGCTCCATGCCCTTTGGGGCGCCGATGTTCTTCCTGTCAGTGATGGCCAGGATGCACAGGACCAGCGCTCCGGTGGCAATAACCTTCCAAAGCAGAAGAAACGTCGGATAATTATCCAAACATTGTTCTGAATATCAGGAAAGGAAAAAGACACTGAAGTTGTTTTGGGTCTTTTGATCGACCGGGGCGCCGGCGCAGGCTGTGGAGCAGGACGCTCCCCCATCCTGGCCTTTGGGTTTGTGTTAGCTGCTGAATTTGCTTCTTGAGAGGAAGTTTTTGAGTCCTCTCATCTGCTGCAATGACCTCTGACCTGTTTTTCTCTAAGCCTATTAGGGGGTCTCTATTCCTGTTTCACGCTGCGTGGGACAGCTTCAAGGGGCACAATCATGGATTTTCCTGCCACGTAGTGCCATTTTGTGGCACAGTCAAGTAACTGTGTTACTTTAAGATGTTATAGAATCAAATTTGACTTAAAAGAAATTTGAGTTCCTGATTTGACGTCTTGAAATTAGGTCTCTGTCTCTTTAAAAACTCTCTGACACTCCGCCTTCAGGAAGTCATGGCTTCTTTATTAACCCTTTAACGACATTTTTAGCAGCGTTACTCTGAGAAGTAGCTCATTTAATGAGCAGATGCCCAGCTCCACCAGGTGTTTGCTAATTGCTGCTGGCTAGTCTGAAGGAGCTGAGTGGGAGAGGCGGAGCTAGGTCCACCCAGGCGTTTTGCACAGCTGAATGGTTGCCATGGAGATTAAAGGATATCTCAAACATGCGTGAAAGAATCAAATCAAAACTCCAGATATGTTTTGATGAGGGAGTAACTATATAACATGATATAAAGCTAAAATATATTTTACATAAAACTGCCCCTTTAACATTGTTCCCCAGTATGAATGTTTATATATTTGCTACACCAGCTGCATCAATTGTATGTTGTTAAATATAAAATCTGTTTAAAGCTAAAACTTCACGTTTAATTTTTCTTTTATCCATATAAATAACAATTTGCTGGATATTTTTTCCCTCACATGACACCAAATTTCAGAAGCTCCAACTCCAGAAAACATGTAAAAGATTAACATGTACTCATGTTATAAGGGATTTATAACATGAGTACAAAGGAAATTATTTTTGCATCTCACCTTAAGGAACCTTAATTCAAATCACTAAACTTACAGTTTAGTGTTTTGATTGGAGACACTGAAACCTTTCTCTGGTTTGTGCCAAATCCAGTGTTTTAACTTTTAAATGATCTGATCTTCTGCAGGTTTTAAAATAATTTAAATATAATGTCAAGTGCACAAAACATCCTAAAAACATTTGTACATGATAAAACTGCCTCCAACCTGGTAAAGATGTGTAAAAAGTCTTCAGGTAAATATATCTTTACTGCAGTAATATTGTCTTTACACTGAAGAATTCCCTTTAACTACATTTGTAACTTTTGGAGATTTTTTCTCCTCACTAATCATCATCCAAAGCCATCTACCAGAAAATATTAGAGTTTTTCTAATAGCTTGTAAATATTTTAACTTTCATCAAATCTGTCCATTATGGAGAGGGTCAGTTTTTAAATTAAATATTGAAATAAATAATTTTTATTATGAAGAACTGGAAACACCTGCAGGAGTTAAAATTACCAACAAATGTATTTAAAAAAAAATAAAATAAAATAATAATAATAATAATAATAATAATAATAATAATAAGAGTTTTAAAGTTAGGATCAATCAAAAATATTTCACTGTATAAATATGTCAAAACAAAACAAAAAGTTTTTAAGGTTTGCTCTCAATTTTTACCAGAAATTTTAAAGAATGGAAAGGCCACTTTAACTTGAACTCCAAAATCCTGTTTTGTCTTAGTTATTTCTCCTATTTTTATTGTTTAATTGGATCTTTTGGTATCTAGAAGCCAGTAAAACATATTTTTGATAAAATCTAGAACACTTTTCTTTAAAATAGCAGATTAATATAACTCGAGTTTGTCAGCTTATCCACTGTGTATAAATTATCCCACAAACTTAACAGCACATAGTTTGAGCTAAAGCCTAAATATTCACTTTAAACCTGTGTAATTCAAAAAACATTATCATAAATTTCTTTAAGCTATATATTTCTGAGACGGTTATGATCAGAAGTATAAATTTTGAACTTCACCTGGTCAACAAACCCGTTTAGCACCGACAGATGTTTTGCAGGATAGGATGCAAATATGTTGGCCGTTGCATTTTCACCAGTAACTGCAAGATCTCCACTGGTGTAGTCCATCAAAGCATCTGAGGAGAGGAAAATTATCCACCAGATGTAAAAAAAAAAAAAAAAAAAAAAAAAAGTAGATTTAAAATATGGGACATTCAAAGTTTCCCCCAGAAAACTGGCTAAGCCTGGCGGTTGGATGCTGGGACAGTCGTTCATCCAGCGGCCCGTCGTGTTTTTGAGTTAAAAAATGCTTAAAGTTGACAGGAAATTTGAAAATATCACCTGATAATTGTGTGTTATTAAAAGATTGGAATATTAACACCTAAACACCAATCATAAAGTCTTAAAAACGCAAACATTTAAACATTGTTTAGCCTGGTGGGGGCAGAAGTAAAGCCTGGTGGCCCGCCAGGCTTGTAATACACTGGGGGAAACCCTGGACATTCCTCTGCTCTTGGTTTTGCCACACTTTCTACATTTAATCTCACCGTAGTACAAGCCAAAGACGGCACAGGAACCGGCGAATGCTCCGAGGAACTGTGCCGCCACGTAGACGGGAAACTTCTTCAGAGGCAGCTTCCCCAGAATCACCATGGCCAAAGACACGGCCGGGTTCACATGGCCTCCTGAACAAATCAAAAACTTCAACATCTGAGAGAGACACAGCGAAAAATTAAAAGGTTTTAAAACTACTCAGATTTTTATACAACAAAGTCACAGAAAAACAGATTTTTGCTCATTTTAAGTGATTTTTCTACAGACTTTTTTGTATTTAAAAACTAAAGTCATGCTGCCACAATATTTTCTACTTTTACTGTCTTTAAATTTAACAAAAATACTTTTCCCAATTTGATGCACTTACAATCAGAGTTAGCAAGTAAGAGTAGCACTACTTATACATATTATTACTAAAGTAGAAGTAGAAAATAGAAATCTAAACAATTATTCTAAGTTGGAGTAAAAAAAGCTACTCAAGTACTGAGCAACTTGTCAAAACATAAATTATTTAATAAAATATGTGGAAATTTTAAAGCTCAAATTGAAAGTAATTCATATAAATAACATAATTACAACAAAGGAAACATTTTTCAAGATGAAACTGCAGGTGTGTGTGTGTGTGTGTGTGTGCGTGTGTGTGTGTGTGTGTCTTGCTGGTTAAAATACGGTTGTTCATCATCCAGTGAAATTACACTCAGTGGGTGGAGAAGCCAAGTAAAAGTAAACAGAGCAGCGCAAAAAATATAGTCCTAAAAGTTACATTTTTTAATGTAACTAAGTAAATGTATCTCTTTTCTATAAAATCTGCTTTAACTCTTGCATGCAGCACTGATGTACATAGTTTCTTCCCCCACCAGCTCTTCCATTTTAACATTCTCTTCGTTTTTGAACAACTGAGATTCAAGAAGTTTTGCAGATCAAGCCTCAGCGGGCTGCAGATTCATGCAGTCATCAGCAAACCTCCTCCATTCATCCAACGCTTTCCGACTCACTCTTCTGGGTTTCTGCTCCCTCAGATCTGTTTTCCCATATTTTGTCCTGAAGCGAAGTGTTGAGGACATTCCAGCCAATTGTTACCAAGTGTGGGGTCATTTATTTAACACTCTGGGATCTTGGCTTTGACCTCGCTGGGGTAACACCGCTGGGGGGTATCAGCCATGCGCCCATTGTTAATCTCCCCATCCTGTTCACAAACACCAGCCACGACAAGCAGCCGGCCCGGCCTGCCCGAATTGCTTCTGACATAATCTGCCTGAATCTGCTTAAGGCACACGTAGACTGCGGGTCATTAGAGTGACCATGATGTGTCACACTTACCGTACACTGTCAGCTAAAATCTGCCGACTACAAAGTGATACCAATTGTGTTTTCTTCTCCTATGGGGCCGCTCTGCCAGGGAAGCCCAGAGAGCCGGGCTTGTCACACCTGACCCCCCTCATCTCCGCAGACCCATGCCCCTGTAAAGCTCATTAGTCCAATACCTACGATCATCTTCAGAGATGTCGTTGGACAGAAGCTTCCCACCAAGCTGCGGACCAAATGGCCCAGTCATGCAGCAAAAGCTTTCCATATATTAACCTCTCTGTCCTCTGGCTTTTCTGCTATTCTTCTGAAGTCTCCAAGCTGCTCTTAATAGGGAGCCGACTGTTGAAAAATCACAACATTCGTCTTCAGCGTCGATTCATGGTTTAATCTTCTGTTAATCTGAAGATTTACTCCAAAGAGAGAAACATACACCGGCCGTGAAAGTCATAAATGATTCTGTAAAATACGGAACCGTCCTGAAAGTGGAGTGAAATTTTATTTTCTACTTGTTCAAGTAGATTTTCTTATTATCTTGATTTTTACCTCACAATAATCATTATTATTCTGATGATGTTGCACAGAATAACCAGGTGTACAGTGATCAGCTTTAGCTGTTCTGCTAATGATTTTTATACCACAGGACTGACATATATGGATTTACTGCACAGCTCTGGAAAAGAGCCCACTGCACTGAACCCCATTGAAAACCTCCTGGCTTCTCCACCAAATGTTGATTTCTGAACTCTTCCTGAGTTAAAACATTAGTATTGTTGTCTCTGAATGAACATGAACTTGTTTTCTTTGCATTATTTGAGGTCTGAAAGCACTGCATCTTTTTTAAAATTTATTTTAACCATTTATCATTTTCTGCAAATAAAAACTAAATCTTTGCTTGTAATTTAATTAACATGTCAGTAGTTCAGAGAATAAAAGAACAATGTTCATTTTACTGAAACATAAACCTATAAAAAGTTAAATCAGAGAAAAGTGTATAAAAGTCTGAATAGATTTAGAATGTTTAATATTGAAACTATATATATAATAAATTCTGAAAATGTATATAATTATAAATAAAATATTTCTTTTTACCTAAAGTATAAGAATTGACATCATTTTCAAACAAGTATAGTAATGCATGTATTTTTCTGTTTGTCTATATAAACTGTAAATCACAAAAGAAATATTTTTGTCATACTTTCTGCCTTAACTATTTCAAAACATGACTTTGTGGTTTATTAAACTTCTGCTTCTTAGAATCCGTTGCGGCCATCTTGAACTTTTGTCTAACTCTTTATATTCTCACCACTTCCTCACTGACAGTCACTGCTTTACCTCTGAACCATGATGAGTGACGTACTATGGCTTATGTCATTAAAATTTTAAAATACTTAAAGTGAAGTCCATTGTTGTATCGTCCACATATGTTTAAAGAGTCGTTATGGAAGGTTGTCTGTCAGCAGTCAGTCCCACAACAAATCTGAAGAGGCCTCTGACTGAAGACTGTAGGTGAGGAAGTGTTAACAGGTCCCGTTTTGGGCAGCAGAGATGATTTTCCACAGAAACACCTTCTAGGTGACATCAGTTCTGTTCTGACAACATCAACCATATGACAGAGACATTGGAAATGATCTGAGCCCGTTACGACCGCAGGAAGTTCCTGCTTGAACAGGAAGTTCCTCCTTCTCTCTCTCTTTTCATTGGTCCTGCTCTACTGCATCCATGAAGCCTCCTCCTTCAGCTCCTCTGGGATTCGGGGTCGTAGTTGACATATTATTGGATCTTTTGCGAAGCTAATCAGATGCTCCAAGTTGTAAAAAAAAAAAAAACAAACAAAAAAAAAACGCCTTGTCGCTATGGTTACATCAGAAGTCCCAGCTTCACGGCTTCCCAAACCAGACAGAATAATTATCCAAACACGCAAAGCCTCAACCGAAAAAAAAAAGTACTGACAAAAGTTTCCTACAGGAACAAATGAGAGCTAACATACTGGAAATACTCCAACTAATTTAAAAGAACGCCACATGTTTTTGCTGCTGTTGCAGAATATACAGCTTTAGTTGAGAAAATGTGACTGCTGACAAACCTGACAGATTTTGGTGAAAAAGGATTTTTATTTTTATTTTTCCGACATTTTTCTTCTGACTGGAAGTAGCAACATCATTTCGAAGCGGCTCAGACAGAATCCTGAGCGAAAAAGATTAGGATGATGGCGCGGAGGCCTTCCAGTCTCAAACACTTCAGATTCATCACCAAAGATAAGTTGCTAAAATAAGAGTGGAGACCTGCAGAAAAGCTGCTCGGCAATTACAAGCCTGGTGTCGCAATTCCTCTTAGTTGATTTTTTGAGAAATGTAAAATCATTTTATGACATCGAGTTTCTTTTTATATGTGTATAAATATAAATACACACAGACAGTTTCTTTTTACGTTTTAGCATTTTTGAGAGACATTTTTACCTCAGTGACGGAAATAAACTGTTTTGGTTTAATGGCAGCAACGTTAAACGTAAAGGAGTACAAATAATAATACAGTTATCTCTACGCAGCCATTAATAACAAATAAATTAAAGTGATTTAAAAAACATTGTTTTGTTTTGCTGGAGACATCCAGCAACCCGTCTGAATAAAGAATTAATATTTTTCTCGCCTCCGTTGTCTGTCTCAGGATTAAAATACTTTTTGCTGCTGCAGAGTTAATCCACATTTCTGAACAGAAATTATACGAGTGTAAAAACCAAATTAGTCAAATTACAATTAATTGAATAAATGTATTTGGACAACTAAAACACCTCAATTCAAACAAATTGTTGCTCATTTTGATAACCTGCTTTGTTTCAATAAAGCAAAAAAGGTGTCAACTTGGTAAAGGTTAAATATACTGAAATGAGATTATAATCAAAATGTAATTTTGGATTTACAAACTAATATGCTTGATTAAATGTGTAATAATTTTAATTTCTGACATTTAATAACCTCTGAAATGAGTTTTTGTAGTGTTCCAGTAGCAAAGGTACTTTGAGAATAATTAAACCTTTTTTAAAGCCAAAACACTGAAGCATTTCTTCTCATTACCAGAAAGTAAAAACTCAAAAACTGAAATGTTTGCAGGATCAGAAAAGGACATAATTAATTTGCACCACTATATTTTATCCTGCCTTATATTTATACCTGATATGTGCTTATTTGGGTCTTTAATCGCAAATTACTGCTTGAATTAAAACTGGGAATTGTAAAGTAATTTATTAAATGTCACAAACAAAACCTAGACTATCTTAATTATCTGCTATTTTTTTTTTTTTTTTTTACAAGAGTCCCATTTTTTCCCAATTATCAGGTTACATTGTTTTGCCTGATTTTATCTCCATAAACTTGAGGATTTGTCACTTGCATCACTGCAGAAACTAACAGCCTGATTTATGTTTCCTAATCATATTGGAAGAAATTTTGACTTGGAAATAGTTGAGCTTTTGGAGGAAACTTTTAAAAAACATCAACAAACTTTTACATGTCAAAGTCAAATTTATTTATAAAGCACTTTAAAAACAAGTTTAAAACGGCCCCAAAGTGCTGCACAGAAAAAGTAATAAAATAAGTTGATGAAAAGAAAAAGAGAAATAATACAAGAAAAAAAATCTCTATATATTAATAAGTAAATCAGAAACACCAGGAAGTGGTTGCAGTGAGCGCAGCTTTTTCTCCAGGTGTTCCACACAAAGTGACATCTATTTATCTATTTACCTGGGGAAAGCACACAGTTTTGGTTGAGAAAGTGGAAGAATTTTCATATTTTCTTTCTACATTTTCCGCCAGTCAGGAATCGGAGTCGACCTGGAGAAAACCGGTCTGAATCGTCTCTTACCTGACACTCCCCCCGCCATGTAGACGGCCATCATGACTCCCAGGGTGAAACCGACGTGGATGGTGAGCGGCTCTCCCAGAGCCCCTTTACTCAGCACCGTCTGGGCCACTGAACCGCATCCAAAGAGCTGGGACACAGACAAGAACAAAAACACAAAGAGTGCAGCTAGAAAAGCCTCATTGTTTCTAATCATTCCAATTAAGCTCACCATTAACACTAGCCCTCTTGTCCACAAACAGCCTCTGACTGCCACAGACAATTTGTCTAAGCTGGAGCTCAAAACAATAATTAATCCCTCACTTATTAGGTAAAAGGCACAAGTAATTTAGAGGGGGAGGAGGAGGGGGGGGGGAGTGTTGAGGCGAAAGCAGTCATCCACAAATAAAAAGGGTTGTTGTGGAAGATGCATCACCCCTCTGATGGGCCGTCCCAGACATTAAAGCAGACTTTTTTTTCTTCTCTTTGAGGTGGCAGCTGCAGCTCAGAGGGTTTCAGGTGGAGGCTGGGACTCTCTACTGGAAGATAACACAGTGCTGCTCTGCATATTACTTCAATAATGATCTTCTTTTTACAACCTTGTAGCTACAAGAAACACATTATGTGTGGAGGGAAAAAGCCCTAAAATATCACATCAGTTCCACCTTCTCCTCAGAGAGCCTCCAATTATCTGCTATAGCAGAGGCATTTGAGGGGCTGCGGTCAGTCCGCAGAGAGTCTTATTAGCCGCTTTAAAGCGGCTGTTTAAGCTGGGTGACAGGTGCAGAGGGAGGGAGGAGAAACACTCACGATCAGGACAAAGATCCCCAGAAACTCCGCCAGGAACTCCTTCACGATGTCCCGCCTCAGGCCAAATTTCTCCTTCATCTTCCTCCTGCTCTCTTCTTCCATGCTTTGTTGTTGTCGGGCGTTATTTTCTGGGACTGTTTGATGCCTTCCTCCGATCACAACAAACAGCCAACAGCTCTGATGGAGGCAGAGCGGAGCTGAGAGCGCAGGCTGTCGCCTCCCACTGCCGGACGCGCTAAGCTCCCTGCTTCTGTTTCCCGGGACAGCCACAAGGGGTCCGCTTTAAAAAAAACATTATTATTATTATTATTATTATTATTATTACTACAGTAATAATGTCTGGATCAGCGCATTTCAGACCCAAACAAGACACATTCAAGTTCCTCTACTCAAGAAATATTAGCTTTACAATAAATAAGAAAAAGGAAACTAAATCTCAACTTAATTTGTCAGATTTGTTTGTGCTTTTAGAGGCAAATAAGAATATTTATTACACTGTAAATAGGCTATTGCTAAAATAACTCACTTTATCTTTAAAGCATCTCTTCTAATTTATTTTACAGGGAAATTGATATTAAATGATCACAGCTAACTCTGTAAGACATTTTTTACTGTAAAACAAATTACAGATGGTCTGTTTGAACAACTTTAAATGGTTTATGTTATAAAAATTAAAAGTCGTTTTAAGTCATGTAAAAATTAACATTTTACAGTAACCAAGAGTCAGCAACTCTAAACTATTTTTATTAGGACTAACTAAGCTTCAGATTTTTGAATTTTCCCAGCATGCATTGCAAATCTACCCTAACATGATGTGAACAGATTATATAACACAATACTGCTAATTATTGATAATAATATTTATTTCACAAACCACACAGTCATATTCTGCACATTGTCTGTACTAAATTCCTTTTTTAAAAACAGTAATTTACACTTAAAACAACAAACATTGTTTACACTGTGAACACATTTTTAGCTCTATAATGTTGTATGAGTCATTATAAACGTAATAAAAACCGTTTTGTTAAAAAAAATCTGTGGAGTACACACTGCTGTTTGGGTAAAGATAAACACTCGTTGCACTTAACTGAGTCATAATTATAAAATTAAAAAGAAATAGTTTTTATTTTTTTCATCATAATTTTATATTAAAAACCAGGAATATGACATGTTCTGATTATGATTTTTTTTAGAAGTCCTAAGAATTAAAAACAAACAAAATAAACACATATAGGAAAAATGTTCACGAGAAAATAAATTAGGGGCAACTAAAAATGTTCAAACCTATAAAATACCCAGCAGTGTTTATGACACGGTTCACGTTTTTTTGGCTTTTCTCGTTACATGAACAAACACTCACGCAACATTTTAACGCTTGGAAAATAAACAATTGGACTTTATTTCTGCGACTTTTACGGTTTTGAAATAGTCAGCCACGCATCTTTTACCAATCCTTCAGAGGCACTCGAGCTTATCCAAGTCCTTTTAATGCTCTGTCACAATTTATTTCTCATTTCTTTCCTCATGCAGCTGGAAGCCAACACAGATTCCTTCCACTCATCCCATTTGTCATTTCTCCACGTTTCTTCTTTATTATTTTTTTTGCTTGTCACCACCTCGGTGCCTCCTGCATTTTACAGCCATCAACTTGTGCAACGCGTGAAAAACTCGTTTCTTCCAACAGAGGGCGCTCGATGAATGCGTTTGAAGCGCTGCTCACACCTTCTGCTCCGGTATGTCTTATCTTCCGTTTGCTGGGCTCTGTGAAAAAAAAGAAAGAAAGAAAAGGTGAGGCGACAGGCGGAGGACGGGATGTTTTTGAATCCATTAATCAACGTCACGGCTGCAGGCATGTCCTCTTTGATGTGAAACAGACACTTTGGAGAGTGTCGCCCAGGCTGTGAAAAAGCACTGATGTGCTGATGGAGGAAAAGCACCCACTCCGGGGTTTGCAAATGATGGAGCTACATCTGTCTCCAAACTTCTTCTTTGTCCTGTCAAGAAGCTGAGCTTGCAAACCTTCATGTTGAGACTTTAATCCAACAGGAGAAGTAATATTTCCCCCTCCCCCCTTCATTTTTGTCTGATGATGTACATTTCAAAGACAAGTAAGATCTCCGTTAATCCTGAAACTGCTTCTGCTCCTGTTGAGCTGCAAAGGCATTTCTTTGGAAAGGAGGTAAAGCATTTGAACTTTATCTAAAACTTTAAAGTCAGACAGAGACAACCAGAACAATAAAAAAAAAATGTTGAGCTCATTCCTGAAGGAAAAATCAACTTCCTCCATCCTCATGACATCAGAAATGAATTGTGAACAATCACATTGTTTAGAAGGCTGAGTTCAGTTGCCTGATTTCTACTGAATCACTGAAACTTAACCTGACTGGCAACATAAATGACCCTAAAACATCTGTTAAAATAACAGCTTCATCCCATTACAGAAAGTCTGAAGCCGTTTCTAATGCTTCGGATCTCCCGTAATGCAACAGAAGATAGGAAACAGTGACGAACCAGTCGAACAAATTCTTACAAAAAAGAAAGACCAACATCTGAAAGTGCTGTAGGCCTCGGCTTCCTCAGATTCACAAATTGAAAACCCGTTTGGACTTGAAAGAATGCAATGACTCAAAACATTTTGATGACGATTTTGGGAAACATTCTGAAGGTTTGTGAGACAAAGGTGGCCATTTTGGTCCCACTACAGCCAACATTCAAACAACATGACGAACAGTCAAAAGTAGGGATGTTGGTGATGGTCGTGACTCGTTTCGCTGCTTAGAAGACTTGATTTAATGGATGAAACCACAAATCATGTTTGTTTTTTTTACCATAAAATCCAGCAGGAGAACGTCCAACCATCAGTCTGAGAGTTAGAGCTCACCAACAGGCCAACCTCTAAAAACCAAAAAAAAAAAAAAAAGTCAAAGTCTGGACTCACATCTAGTAAAGACTCTGTAGAGTGTTAACTCTCTGGTGTTGGATTAAATTCATTCTGCAAAGCGGAGTGGGACTGAAACACTCACTAACTACACAGCAAATTCTGCAGAGTTAAATCAACGCTGTGACCAATCTACTTGGTCCTTGTCAGAATTGGAGTTAATTTAAATATTTTCAGAGTTATTTAAACAAGAAATGAGTAATTTTAATGCTTGAAAAAGTTATAACTACTCAAACTGTTGTTGAAATGACTCTGTAAGAGTTAAATTAATGCCAATTCTGAAAGGGACCAAATAGACTCGGCATAGTGTTGATCTAACTTTGCAGAATGTGTTGTGTACCAGTCGTGAAATGGTTTGAAACCAGTAGCTGCCAGCAACTAAACCAGTTAGGAGGCAATCACAGCTTAACTCAGCGTTGGTGTAATAGCATACCCCAATAACTCTGCTCTTTTATTTACTTGGGTTCATTTGAGCTTGTATTGAAACCTATTTGAATCATATAAATGCGGAACAAGAAGAAAACCGCAAGCGGCCAAACACTGCGCCCAAGTGCAGCGATGTGCGGATGTTTATTGGGCGCTTTTGAAAGGAGACTCTGGGAGGAATTATCACCTGCAGGACAAATTTGTGCCCACAGCACCCCGGCGAGCTGCAGCAATCCCTGCAGTCCGCGATTTACATGACAGCGCCGGCCGTGGGGAGGTTGTGTTAGGCAAATCAGCCCACAGGGTGAGAGCGAGCTGAAAGGCAGGGTGACACTTTTATGTCACCTATGTAGGAAATTGTTAATGACGACCTTATTGGAGTGACTTTTACTTCTAAACTAAAGCAAATCTTAACACATAGAAGCCAGAAAACTTCATTAAAAAAATATATTACGGCTCAGATCTGGGACCTATTTCCTTTTTTCTTTTTTTTTTCCCCTGTGCAATTTAAAACAGCCGCAACCTTAATATGCGGAGTTATTATCAGCGCTCTGCGCACATATGAGATAATCAGTTCCAGACCTGTGTGATAACTCGCCGCAGGCTCTGTGAGCGTGATATTTGTGTATGTAAAACTATGAATAAGTATGTAAAAAAAAAAAAAAAAAACCTCCAACTGTTGCGGACTGAAAGCGACTGCGGAAAGTGAGTGTGAGGTGGGTTGGGTGCGTGTGTTCCTCCTCCTCAACACGCATGGCTTGAGGTCATTTATGTAAATGCTCGGATTTAATTTTCAAAAGGACGGCCCTTTCCCCCTTCTCTCCTCGCCCAATGAAAACGAACCGCAGCCGACACCTGGCTATAAACCCAGGAAGGAACCCGGAGCTCTAATCAGAAACCCGCTGGAAGGAGGAAACACCGGAGGAAGGCGCAGTGAGCAGGGAAGCAGGCAGGCAGGCAGGCAGGAAGACGAGCGGAGCGACCAGCCGCGATGACTTCGAGTAAGATCGAGATCCCCGGAGAGGTGAAGAGCGACCCGGCTGCTCTCATGGCATCCCTCCAGCTGATGCCCTCCCCGGTGCCCAACCCGGAGATCAAGCACACCAAGGTCTGTTCCCGTCCTCCCCGCGGACACGTTCGGCTGCGCTCTCAGCTCCGAGATCTGGACTTTCTCCAGAGTTTGCGCGGAGTTTTTTTTTCCACGGACAGGACGTCACAGCTTTATTATTTATTAATTACTATCTAAAGTCCCAACTGAGTGGAAACATCCTCCCTACGACGGAGGCGCACTTATTATTTCTAATTTTGCTCGCACACGCTCTCAATAAATTACACATTTAAGAAAAACACGTTTTACTTGCACTGCTGAGATTATGATAAAGTCTCGTAATTGATTTGCTTAAAGAGGCCGAATTAAATTGAAAGTATTTGATGAGGCAATAATTAAAAAAAAAGCGTGCGCTGAGTTTTAGACGCTGCTAAAAATTTACAACCAGTCACATGCTCTTCCTGTCATGTTGTTTCATTTTTTATTTCACCTGGATTGCAGACATTATTACATTATTTCACTTCGCTGCGGGAAACCAATTTATAAACTGCATTTTTTATGGGGCTATTAAAATTTTATAGAAAACAGCAAAAATTGGAACAAAAAGCCTCTGTTTCTCATTTAATTCTCATCATGAAGCTTTTATGGGGTTTTTTTCTAGTCCCTCAATTTACATTATAATAGCTCACAGTGAAATTAGGCCTCAGTGGAATTGAGACAAATTCAAGCACATGCCAACGACTTACAGTATTTGCTTTTAGTCGAGTTTATAATGGCAAAACACCTGGAGTTCAAATCCAAGTAGTAGCTCAATGTTACGATTTCGGTGAGAGATTTAGTCTTTGCTGACCTGAAGTTTGTTCAGAGGGTGAATAGTTTGGAGGTGAAATGTGTGTCTTGTTGCAGCTGGGCTGCTTTGCTGAAAATACTTTTTTTTTTTCTTTTTTGGGGGGGGAGATTCAGAAGCAAACTGGGAAAACAAGGAGTGGATCTAGTAAAATGTGATTTCTGGTATAAATTGTGGCACTCTATAGAAAAGCGAGGTTCTCCACAGTGAGGCGTTTTTGGACGGATCCCTGCAGGAATGTGTAGTTGGAGGTCTGGTTGTGAGCAGCCTGCTCCAGTTTCTGGCCTCTTGAGCGCTCCTCCTGCAGAACAAGTGTTTTTATGATTGCAAGACAAAAGGGCGTCTATGGAGGGACAGACCGGCGATAATGTGGGAGGAACTGCTTTGTGTTAACACGTATCCAGTGTTTTGAGAGCAAAGGCCACGCGGCTGCATGCAGAGGAGGATGGCGCACGTTGCAGGTTGAGCCGCGTGCTTCCCTTCCCCTGAAGAGGTGGAAACGATGGAGCACTGGAGGAAATTTAGGGAGCGACTTGGTGAATTAACCCCCAGGAATTTGGATCATCCAGTCCCTGCCGGCCCGGCGGACCAGGGGGCAAGAGGGCTCTGATTTATGGGCACCCCTGATGTGGGCTCTCCTCACACCCGGTTCCTGAACTCCACCCTGCGCTGGAGAGATGTCCTCGAAACTGACCGGTTTGGAGATGCGAACGTTCAATTTTCCATAACTTAACATCACTTGGATTGCATAGAGATATGGCTGATAGATTATCCTGCCCTGACAGATCTCCTGTAGAAGAGAGAAGCTCGTGATAAAAAAAGGTTATTGCCCCTTGTCCCTTCACCGAGTCATGAACTGCTCGCCTTTCAAAGTCACATTGTGTAATTGTATTGGACGTCTCCCTTTGTGTGCATAAGTAACTTTACTTTAATTAGTCCCTTACTCTCACCTTTACTTGGCAGAAGTAGTTCAAATGGGAAGAATAAGAGAGTGATGATTACTATTTACTGATGTTTTGTGCTTTTCCACGTGTAGCAGGAGGGAGGAAAAGTGAGTTTGTTGAGGTTGTTCTCCCGTCAGCTACCTCTGGTCTTTGTGATTTTTCACACAGCTTGGTGATAATGAGCTGTTAAACCAGACACTCTGTGGGACGAATTTAACAGAAAGGGGGAATAAAAGCCGGGGCCTTTCCTGCTATTTTTGTTGTTGTTTTGTTTCTTTTTACGTTTTCAGCTCGTGATAAATAAATCAAGTACATGGTAATATCTGAAAACTTAATTAAAAAAAACAGTTTCATAACAGCTTTATTTTGACGTTTTGTTTTGTAAAAACGTCCTCGTTGGTTTTATTGAGGCTGTAATTGGATAATGACCTGTGCCACAAATCTGGAGAACTTGAAAGCTGCTAGAGCTCATTAGCCTTGTTCGGTGTGTGAGTTACAGATCTCCTAATCCAATCAAAAGTGATCAATTTTCTTTGTTGCTTTGCTCATGGTGGCATAAGTGCACTTTTCACCATAGGAACCTGCTCTGAGTCCGCCTGCCGAGGGCCCGTGTGTTTGTAGAGCAGCCAATGCAGAGACGTCCTCTTTGGTTTGCATGAAGAGGAGCCTCCATCAATCTGTCACTGATTGAGATAGTACAGATGGAGGCTTGGGGGCTCCCCGATGCTCTGCTGCTGTCCGCCGGGGTGTAAATTATGACCCTGCCTCACTGTGTGGGTTAGCGGCCCCGCCTCGCCACAGCCTGACCTGCAGTCCTGGAGTTTTTCACTTCAAAACCTCCATCTTACCGCGATCGAGATCAAACGCAGCCCAAAGTCGGGGGATACGATGATTTATCACGACGAGCACAGCGAGAGCCTCCTCTCCCTTCTCCCTTCCCTCCGCTTACACAACATCACATGGCCGCCAGGCTCCGCCGCGCACATCTCTTTGGCCGTGACAGGCTAAGTGTGCAGCGCCATCAATGTGTCCGTCGGTGTGAAATGCCCACTTGTGCAGCAACTGTAAATTACGGTCTGGGCTCAGACGTCAGCGTCGCGTCCCCTCGTCTCTTAATCACAGCTGAAGGGAGACGAGTGACAGCGAGGTTACCCCTCCAACTTCCTCTCCGTTCTTTGTTCGACGTGTAAATCCTCGCGGTGTCATTATAGAAAACACTTGGCTTCATAAATCTGTTGCACTAAACTCTTCCTTCAGTGCGCACACAGAAAAAAAAACAAACAAAAAAAACCTTCCTCTGTGTTTGTCTGTGAAAGAGAAGGACGTTTCTTTATAAATTACTTCCTCTCTGTCTACTGATCCCAAGAGTGAAACTATGCAAAAATTTTCTTTTAACACTCCCTTGACTTGACTTTTAAAGAACTGTAAAGTACACAGGAAACACGTCAAAGCCTCGGTAATTAGAGCAAGGAGGTCAGTTTTCATTGCTGATGCATGGAAATGAATCTGCCGTTTTTCTCTCCTTCGTTAACCCTTCATAGGAGGATTCAGTTTTTGTCTTACTGAGCTTTAAAAACATTTTTTTAACAGCCTGGTTTTCTAATATGTGACACTTTCACAGACATGCAGATATCACAGCCAAACAGAGAGATTTCAGGTGCATTTGCATTTACAAACAGCGTGTAAAATACACAGATAAGAAATCAATCGTTCGTATTTCAAATAAGATAAACTTTTCCTTTAGTTTAGTTTAAACTTGTAGGGAAACTTGCCCTAAAGTTAAGCTAAACTTTAGGGCAAGTTTTGAGCACCAACACTGTTTCTATTTGCAAAATATCACAGAAAGTTTTTATTACTTTCTTTAATTTCAGAAGTGGACCATGCGTTTTAAACCTGCTGTGAAAAATGTTAATTAAAAAGATTAAATAACATTTGAGTTAATTGGAGAAACACGTGAGGATGGGTTCCATGATGTCACTGATTCTTTCTGTGACATCATGGAAAAAAAATCAAAAGGAATGATCCAAAAAATCAACAAGAGATTGGTGGATTTCGAAAAACCTGGTTAATCATCGGCTGCAGTTTCCAGACGTCTGAAGAAGCCAAGGTCATCTGTTCAAATAGTTATAATGAAGCATAAACAGTATGAGGATGTGCAGCAGAAAGAGGACGGGTTCTGTGTGATGAAGATATTTCAGTGTAAAGATGCTGGATGAAGCCAGGAGACGCTTACGATCCACAGCAAAACGAGACCGGAAAGGTCACTCAGCGAGGAAGAGGTCATTACTCCAAGAGGAAGGTCAAAACCCAGATTACAGATGGCAAATGAATCCTGGGACAAATCAACAAAACGGGACTATAATCCGATGAATCAAACATGTTCTTATCGACACATTTAGAGGAAACGGCGAACATCATCACAGCTCTGAAGAACAGGAAGGGCAGCATCACCTTGTGGGGGCGTTTTGGTGCGCTTCACAAAATCTGTGACATCATGTAGAAAGAAAGTTACGTTGAAATACAGAAGAGATCAACCAGGAAGTAAAAGATCGGGGCACATATTGACAATGACCCAAAGCATTCGGCCAAATTAATTATAAAGTATCTTAAGACAAAAGAAGTCCATATTTCAAAGTGACATACAGACCTGAATGGACCAAAATGCCACCAAATTATAGTTGAGTTTCCACTGAACCAAATCGTACAAAAAGTAATTTTACAAGTGTATGTAAACTTCTGAATTTTAATCCTTCCAGACCAAACGTAGGGCCGACGATCCAGCCAT
>NW_006800302.1:540765-546034 GCF_000485575.1 Poecilia formosa | reverse complement strand
AAAAAAAAAAAAAAAAAAAAAAGAAGAAAGAAAAGTCTTTAAGACAATCTAGTTTTTTTTTTGTTTGTTTTTGTTGTTTTTTTGTGGCATTTAGGAATTAACAATAATTTTAGTTATTTTTACCAGCCAAAAATAAGAGAACATTTAGTGTTTTTTTCATAGTTTTTATTAATATTTTTAGATATTTATATATTTATTTAGCAACACATTTTCTCAATTCAAAGCAGATTCAACTGATTCCCCTCCAAAACGTTCAGAAATAAATTCAGTATTATTATTAGGTGTCTAAAAAATGACGCTCATGAAATAAATAAAACTTAATAAGCAATGTTGATTTTAAAAGCGCTGCTTGAATCCATTTTGGAGTCGTCTCACACACACACGCACACACACACACACACACGGCGACAAGAAAAACAACGCTTGCCAGTGAGCGGCAGAGGGGTCGCCCCCTCAGAAACGCAGGAGTGCGGGGTGGCATTGTCTCTGGGAGTGTGCATGAGAAACATGACGGCTCCATGGTGTCAAACATGTGAAGAGAAGCAGGAGCAGGAAAAGCGAAGAAAAAAGAAAACCCACCGGCTGCTCTCCCCTTTCACATGCTCTCCTCGCTTGTAACAGTAGTAATTATGAAGACTCCTGAAACCCATCCAGACTCAGAGAGGAAGCAGAGGTCCTGCGATGGGGGAGGATATGAAACTTCCTGCTCAGACGAGCCGTTTTCGGAGCCCGTAGGACACGTCTGGGCTGCGGGAGCTCGTGGTGTCGCGCATAAACACACACACGTCCTTAATCCGGCCACCGTCCTCCCCGCTTCAGAGAGAAAAGACGAGGGGCTTCACACATTCCTCCGGCCTGCCAGCATCTGAGCCGTGAGAGGAAGCAGAGAGCCAGACAGATGTTTTGATGGCAGCAGAAAGTATTTTGGCTTCTCCTACTTCCAATAGCAGGGCACTTAAAAAAATTAATGGTCACAAAAACATTTCTTTAAGTGGAAGCCATTGTCTGAAATAACAACTGAAGCAATTTGTTGCTGATTGAAAGTGTGTAATAATTTTAAAAGGTGTCCCGTCTTTAGGTTGAGATGATGGGACTGACAGCTTTCAGTGAAAAGCACGAGCATTGCTAAATATTTGCAGCTGCCCTCTGACCTGTGCAGACATTCTTGGCCTGTAAGCTTTGCTCAGGCGTCCATCACACACTGCCTTGCAAAGGTATCAACACCTTTGTTCAGAGGTAACAAAGTGAATTTATTGTACTTATACGTACAGTTGTTGAGAATTGGAGCTTTACTTGAGTGGCATTTTTTGTGAAAAGTTAATACTTTCACTCCGCTGCATTTCTCTGTTGACTTTTCTTACTTGGCTGTTTGTATAGTTTTGTTCCACAGACCCACAGTAAAATTACACCCCATCCTGTAGGTGGCGATATGGAGCTTTAAACCAGCTGGAAGAGGAAGAAGAGTCTTCTTCATTCCCACTTGTGTTGCCTTATACATTAATAATGTGTGAAACTGTAAAGTGTCCTTATTACTGATGATCTGTGATCTGTCCAATTTATTCTTGACTACACTAAAAAAACTTTTAATACTTAAGTATTTTTGAAAGTACACACTGTAGTAGTTTAACTGAAGTAATAACTTGACAGAGCTACTTTTACTTTTCCTGGAGTATTATTGACCAGTAGGATCAGTACTTCGACTCAAGTAATGACGCAGAGTACTTCAGTGTTACGACTTCAGTGTGTTTGGGTTTTGTGTGCTGGACCAACACAAAGCAGTTCATAACTGTGAGGGAGGTGGAAGGAAAAAGGTACAAAATTTAGAAAACTTTCTGAAACAAAATGCATCCAGCTTGCTTTACGTTGATTGCCCATGAAATAAAACACAGTTTGGAGCCAGTTTCCATCGTTCTAGTTCAATAGGGTCCACTTGTGCAGTTTAACTGTAATGTAAACTAGAAAATTGATTCTATTAAGAATTGGATTTTTAATTTTGAATCAATTAAAAATGCTCAAAAATCTGCATGTCGCATTACGAGTCTGTATGTTTTTATTTTAAAAAAGCCAGGCAGCTAAAGCTAACCTAATACTAGTAATTTAAGAACTGTATGCACAAACCTATTTTTTTTTTATTTTTTTTTTACATATATAAATTGATTGCGCTTTACAGAGTGGTTTTAAATAAACATTTTAAATATTTACGGTCTTTTCCTCATCAGTCACATAATTTAAGCAGAAACTGTAGACCATTTTAATTTGAAAAATAGATTTCTGAATTAAAAATAGTTTCAGAATCAAATTATAACCCAAAAAATCAGAACCAAATCGTTACACACTGAAATATTTGCACCTCTGGTGTAAACGAAGCTGTCCTGGGAATACCGTCATGGTGACTCTGGAGGAGCTGCACGGATCCTCAGCTCCATCGGGAAAACTATCAATGCGACATTTATTAATGATTTGTTGGACAATTTTGGTCTTTCTGGAAGGTGATCTGAAAAAGAACCTTAATGACTCTTGCATGTTATCTCTAGCTTGTGCAGCTGCTATCAGGTGATAGAAACGTGCAAAAGGGTCGGAAAAGTAACTCCACAAATCAACCTTCCTGGTAAAACATGGCGATGGAAGTGTCATGCTGTGGTGAAAGCTTTTTGCTGGCAGGGAAAAGGAAAGCGAGGGTAAGGAAGACAACTAAATCCAGGGCAATCCTGGAAAATCTTCATCCTCCAGCAGGACGACTTTAAACTTACAGCTGCTTTTAATTTAACTTTGTTCCATTTTTACAAAGAAAAAATGGACAAGAATCTCAGTCTTTAATCGTGGTAGACTCAAATTTTCACTGATTTAGTGGGGGGAATACAATTGCTCTCAACGGTTTCAGATTTTATTTGTGAAGACTTTAAATAACCGTTTCCTGCCAGGACACCATTATGTTCAACTTCATGTCAGACTATCTGATAAAGGCTAATAAACTGTGTTGTTGTTTGTGGTTGCAACATTTCAAAATGTGGAACAGTTCTCCTACTGAGAGTGTGATTAGTTTTTGGAAAGCCTCGTTATGTCGCAGCTTTGCAAAAGTTAACAATTCAAAGGGTTGTTAAGAAACAACAAACAAATGTATTTTCTAGTAATAAAAGGAGACGTTTTACTGCACTTTCTGGACGGCAGCTCAAACTTTCATAAACACAGACCCATTATGTGAAGCGATAGCAAAGACCCTGCAGGGAAAGGGGAAAAGAAAACACCATTAGTCATTTGAAAATGTGCACCCTTGCTCTGGTTTTTTTTTTTATCCTTGCGTTCTTTGCCCTCTTGTCCGAAACGATCCTAAAAAGTAATTTTAAGAAACCTTGAGAGTTGATTTACAACCCGGGCCTGTCATCTTAATCAAGCCTCTCAATGGAACCAGGACAAAAGTCTCGCACCAGTCTGAGCCCAGCGAGACGGCCGAGCCAAACGGCTTCTGACAGTCGTCCTTTTCTCGCCGTGATTTAGGTGGGGTCTGCTCCACGGCGTTTTTTTGTGCTTTATCCCTTCTCCTTTAGTGGCATCCAACCAGAGGGGTTACGCCACGGATAAAGCTACCCATGGTCCGCATTCTTGCCCAGGCTGTTGAGGCTGTCAGGGGGGCTCCTCTGATTTAGGGCGCCCCACTTCAGTGGCCCCTATAAATTTAAAAACTAATTCAGCGCTCTGCAGGACTTTTTGTTTTTTTTGCATAGGGCCCTCTTTGCCTTACAGTTACTGACAATTTTATGAAGTGCTCTTAATGAGCAGCAGATTAAAAGCGGCGTAGAAAATGAAGAGAAGTAACTCCACTGCAAAACATAAAATCAAAATTTTGGTTTAGTTTCTAGAGCAAATATCTCAGTAGACTTGGAATAAGACAAAACCAACATAGGAGGAGTTTGTCAGTGAGACACAGGAGCTTGTTTTAAGTCAATAATTAACTTATAGCATGGGAAAACATCTTGTTACATATTAAATAATCTGCCAATTTAACTATTCCTTCTTTTTAATCAATAATAAGCAATTGTTGACTTAAAACAAGCTCCTATATCTGCTGAAAATTTACTTGTGAGTTAGTTCTGTCTTATTCCAAGTGTACTAAGATATCTGCACCAGATATTAGACCAGAAATACTTGGTGATATTTTGTGTTTTTGCAGTGTACATGTGCGTTTGGTCGACTGGAGGATGGCACATCTTAAATACAGCTCTGGAAAAAACTGAGAGAAAGCCCACTGCACTGAACCTCATTGAAAACCTCCTGGTTATTCCATCAAACATTGATCTCTGAGCTCTTCCTGAGTTAAAACACTAGTATTGTTGTTTCTAAATTAATATGAACTTGTTTTCTTTGCATTATTTGAGGTCTGAAATTACTGCATCTTTTTTGTTATTGTGACAATTTCTCATTTTCTGCAAATAAATACAAAATTTTTGCTTCTAATTTCAGAGACATGTTGTCAGTAGTTCATGGAATAAAAGAACAATGTTCATTTAAATCAAACATAGACCTAGGAAGAGTAAAATCAGAGAAACTGATCATTTTAAGGAGTCTTTTAAGAGGCTGTATCTCCTCTGAAGTTCATCCATAACTGCGTCTGCACTATCAGTCAGTAAGCTGGATGTCAAAGCAGCCTGAGCGTGAACAGAAAAAGAGGTTTGCAGCCAATTAAAAAGTCCTTAACGGGCGGCGTTTATTGGGGTAAACATGTTGGAGAGTTTAGGAGGGCTCCGGCCGGTGGGACACTTGAACCCTGCCTCTCAGGTTTGCTCTCAGAGCGTCGGAGGAGAAGGATGGTAAGAGCACATGTATACACAGAGGGATTTGTGCCAGCAGATGTTCTCCTTGCACTCTATCTATCAGAAGGACTGACAGCCATTAAAAACAGACCGTGAGCTTTCCTCCTAATGAGTCTAAACATGTCTCCTTCAATAGACACACCTCACGTTTTGCTGCGCTTTTCATCTGGAGCCCCAAAACTCCTCTTTGCTCTCCTTTGCAGAAACAATTCTCACTTTCCGCCGTTGTCTAAACATTTATTTTCCTTTTGCTCTTCATAGACGTTAAGGATGCCGTGTTTGGAATCCCGGCCGGTTGTTTAACGGAAGACTTGCTTTAACGCTTCACAGAAACCAAGCGCAGCACGTGTTTTATGATCTCGTAAATGAGCGGCGATGTTGTGAAACGTGTGTCTCTGTGCTTGGGGGTCTTGTGTCTGATAGGGATTTATCCCCCCCTACTCGCCCTCCATCCCCACCTA
>NW_006800302.1:536053-539283 GCF_000485575.1 Poecilia formosa | reverse complement strand
GAGTGAGTCCAGAGTGAGTCCAGAATGAGTTCAGAGTGAGTCCAGAGTGAGTCCAGAATGAGTTCAGAGTGAGTCCAGAATGAGTCCAGAATGAGTTCAGAGTGAGTTCAGAATGAGATCTGGAGGAAACAGGCTGACATTACGGCTATAAACGCTCTTGAAATTACAAATCTACTCATAGAATTAGACTTACTGCAAGCAAAACCTCCGTAACACTGGAAATTAAACAGTTTAAAATGATTGGACAATGATATCAGCACATTATTTATAGTATTTAGAAATAAAGTTGGTCTATAAATGATATCCCTGGTAACTCTGACGGACATTCTGTCATTCTGGAAATAGAAATATTTGCTCATCTTGTTTGGTCTGAGGAATATAAATATATACTGTAAATCCACAGACAGAGCTTTAACTCGTAATATAAAAGTAGCACAAATACCTGAATTATTAATAGGGTGAGTAGATGTACTGCCATGTCAGTCAAAACAGAGATTATGTCCTTATCTCTTTATGTGTTTGAGTGAGATTTTTACCCAAAGATCAAACTGTTGTCTGAAAATAACGATAGAGTCAAAGGTTTATTATGTATTTGATATAATTATGGTGTTTTGCAGGCGGATGTTGATAAAGCGGTGCAGGCTGCTCGCCTCGCCTTCTCTTTGGGCTCCGTTTGGAGAAAGATGGATGCGTCTGAGCGCGGACGCCTGCTGGCCAAACTGGCCGACTTGGTGGAGCGAGACAGTGTCTATCTAGCAGTAAGTGAATGAAGATTTAACTTTTAAACTAATCCATGATCTGGTGCAAGAGTTTATTTAACCCATCAGCTTGTTTCTTCCAGTTTCTTCCCCCTAACTTATCCGGTGTGTTTTATTTCCTCCTGCAAATCTGCCTCAGTCTCCTTTTGCAAATACAAATATTTGCCTTGCCTTAAAGAGAACTGAGGGGCTGTATTTGTAGTTTAATGTTATCTTGGTGTCACTTTTCACCCGTGTGTGAGTGTAAAGGATGAACTGGTTCAGAATTATGTGAAGATCACAAGGTTATATCACATTTTTCCCAAAATGTCTCCCTCTTCTTCTCCCCCCAGACTATTGAGTCGCTGAACAGTGGGAAGCCTTTCCTGCCCACCCTGTTTGTGGATCTCCAGGCAACGATAAAGACTCTCAGATACTTCGCTGGATACGCAGACAAGATCCACGGGACCTCCATCCCGATGGGTGAGAGCTTCCTCTGAGCCACTGCAGCAGTCTTAATGAAGTCAGTCTGGTGAAAAATGTGATTTTAGAGATGAACATGGTGGGTTTATTGGGAGTGCGATTAAAACTGTAGCTTATTTTATTTTTTTTTCCAGTGGCCATAATGCTCTTCTGTAAAGTTCCCTTATGTGTACTATTTAAAAAATAATAATTTCATGACCTTGAGAAACTACATCCAACACAAAAACATAAAAATCTGATGTTGGTCACAATTTCTTTTATAATTAAAATAAAATGTTTTTTTTATGTTATTGTCTTAACCCTTTCATGAATAGTGGTCACTACAGTGGACAGCTATCTAAAACCCATTTTCTTGTGCTTCTTGTGGATTTTTATGTTATAAATGCACACAGAGCACTGAAGTGGACACTAATGCATCATAAAATACACTATCAACTGCTGGCCATCAGCTGCAAATGCAAGAAATTATTTTTGTTAAATCCAATATGGCCAACAGACAAAAAGCATGCCGACTGACCCGGTCCCTCCTTCTACTGTCCACGACTCGTGCAGGTAAAAAAAATATTGTGACATCAGATAACCCCTAAAGATCAGTACTACTGATGTATTTTGTCAAATAACAACTTTGTATTTGGAGAAAATTACAAAAAAATAAAAAATAAAAATATTTTTTTTTACAAATTTTTTTCCTACTTTTTTTATGCCTTAAGAAAAATAAAAAGTAAAAATTAGAAAAAAATCTTGACATAAAGGATCATAATTCATGCATGAAAGGGTTAAGTCACCAATTCATATTAATCACTCTTAAAATATGGTCAGATGGCATCCATGAGTTTATTTGTGAAGTTAAAGCAGATTCAAGCAGATAGTATATCAAATTTATACAGACTAATGAAAATATAGCAAAATGAAACAATGAATTTGCCACTTAACCTCTGACGGTTTTAAATCTCAGCAGCTGTTTACTATAAAACTGCAGCATTAGATTGTGCAACAGCTGGCGTCCTCATGCTTGGTAAAGAAAGACAACAAATTGGTGCATAATCCAAACCCTTGTTATCCATTCACCGTTCTAGGGTTGCAGCCACCGGTTTCGTCCCCCTGACACAGTTAAATTTGCCGTTTGAAGAGGCCTGCTGTCGATTTCAACAGGAAGGAGAGAAAAGAATGAGAGCGAGGACATGAGAAACCTGTTGATACCACCGCATTGTTCCCCTCAAAGCTCCTGTTATTCAGCGCTGCCAGAGCCGCCGCGCGTTTTCCCAGGGCTGCGCTCCGAGCTCCGCTCCTCTTGTGGGCTTTCACCTTAAATAAGCTGGGATATTCCTGTAGCCTGCAAGATGTAAGGAGCCGTGTTTGTTCACCTGTCAGGATACGGTGCAGTACACCCACCATCAACAGCCCCCTCTGTTTGTCTGGCATGTTAAGCCAGGCTTGCGGTATTAAATTTGTATCACAGGCAGCGTGACATGAATAGGGAGTGTCATTATGTAGAGCACCTTTGGCTACACAGTTTGGTATCGTTTACGTTGCTCGTTCCAAATTGAAATCCAAGTCGATTGTCGGCGTCACAGTTTCACATGAGCCTCGCAGACACTCGAGTTTCTGCTGAAAATCTCAGCAAGCAGCTTTAAACGGTCCAGAATGAAATGAAACGATGAGCATATGGGAAGTTTCTCTGCTGTTTACAAGCTTCTACTGTTTCCCACAAAAAGAAGAGAGAGTATTTGGCTTGTCATCGTCCTCTGATCGCTCTGTCCAAATGCAACATTAGGCAATAATCAGCTGACCGCTGTGGTAATAAATTCATACACACATTTCTCAACATGAATTGTTTTTGTGGAGCGTGAACAAGCATGGCACACCCTCCGTAACAACCTCCTCTAACTCAACTAATGCAAGAGGAATGAGCGAACCTTTCCAGCATAACACCCATCTGTATGACCTAAAACACACACACACACACACACACACACGCACACACACACACACACACACACACACACACAC